>NW_009199527.1:0-13063 GCF_000690835.1 Fulmarus glacialis | reverse complement strand
GGGAAAGAGGGGAGGAAAAGATTCATGCCCGGTGCTCAGAGATTATTATGCTTGTAAAAGCAATGATGATGATGAAGGAGGAAACAAAAAGTCAGTGTAACTGGTGGCTCACCTGGCCTTTTACAGCTTGGCCTTTCCTGTCTACAGGGGAGGTCACATAGATTTCTTTCATGTTCTTCAAGTGGGAGTAAAAAATAAATGAGAGACGTCCATCCACGCAGTCGGGGCGATCTGTGCAGAGAAGCAGCAAACACTCAATTTGTGCAGCTTTTCAAGCCTGGCCAACAGCCCATCATCCACTAGCAGCCTCCATGCTACTATCTACTCCTTCTACTCATGCCTGAAAGAACTGTAACCCCCTCTTCCTCGCTGGGTGACACGGGAAAGCAGAAAACACTGGCTGTGGAGAAAGCAGGTCCTACAGGTGAAAAAGGAGAATGGCCACAAGGTGGAGATCAAGTTCAAGAATGGAAGGCAAGGCAGGGCAAGACGTTCAGCTGGAGTCAAGTCCATCCTTGGCACTTCCCTCCCATCCTCGGTCCATTCTACCCCTTGGAGGGTAGAATCAGCTGCAATAGCATCCTGTAATGCACAAAAAAAGGTCACCTATCTCTTCACCATTTCTGCAGTGGGTGCAGAAATAGGAATAGAGCTAAAGAGAAAAAAATATAATCAGGTACAACATTCATATATGTAATTATCTAGAAATAAAGTTGGAGTCCAGCCTAAATCAGGACAGAGGGATAGACTCTGGCCTTGTGAACTCCACTGAAAGACCAGTGCACTCTACTGTTCTTCACAGAGTTGCACTTAATTTACACCAATGAAACTGAGCTGTACATTCAGGTTTTGCAGAAAATAGCTCAGTTTGCAGCTGTAACAGGTCCAGACACATCGGGGCATAAAACAAAATCTTCAGTTTTGCTCCTGCTCCCTCTTTCCTTCTCTTCCAATGGCTCCATTAGGGGGAATTCTTTGCTCTGGATTATTTCAGGAATACCTTCTCCAAAAAAATGTCTTTATATGTGTTCTCTCAGAAATGGGCAACATTAATTAGATCACCATGGGCATGCCAGTGTGGTGTCTAAGATGCCAGGAAAAGGTCACAGCTGGCTGCAGAAGCAGATCAGTCATAAACTAAACACGCTTGGCTATTGCCCTCTGCAGGCTACAACAGCATGAGAGGAAATGAAAGCCTGCAAACAGCACTTTCATAGGGAAAAGTAGACACAGAAGTTGGGTGAGCAGAGAACGTGACAAGCTCAATGTCCATGGGCTGGCTGCTGTGAGTAGTGGGCAAGCTGGAGACAGAGAGGAATGCCACGGAGGAGTACAGCCCCCAGCAGAAACACACCTAGGGCTAGAGAAGCACAAGAGGTAGGAGCAGAAAAGAGCCCAGTACTACCATACCCATATCAATGCTGATGCCTCGCTCAAAAGCTGCAAAAAATTGCTCTCCCTCAAACATCTCCACCATGTCGGATGGCTCAGGTCCTCGATAGCGGTCCTGCAGCTTCTTCAGCACTGGGTCAACCTGACAAGGATGACAACACAGGACCCCATGTTTGGTCTGAAGCACATCTGTCCCCTGACCCGTGTCCCTATGCCCACGATGTTCCTCTCACTCACCTTCAACAGGGAAAGTCCATTTTACGTGGAAAGGATATAAATAAATGCACAAACACCCACCCCCTCCTATCCCAGGTACACTACAGACAAGGAAATGGTGCTCTGAATTTTGTGGCTTCCCTATTTCTCCTCTCAAGTAAAAAGCAGAAAAGCCTATGTGGACTAACAAAGATAGGCCATCCCAAAGCTGCCATTAAAAAAGCATTTTCAGCAACGTCTCTATCCTTTTAACAGGTCAGTAACCTTCAAAGACAGGGAGGGATTTACTTGCTACCTTACGCCTCCTCACAGAATGCCATTAAAAGACATTTTCTCTGCGAAAAGCCACATGCTACAATAGCACACAGCTGAGGACACCAGAAAGCTCATTTTGGCTTTGCAGCCTGTGATCACACCGTCAGACCTGGGGTCTCAGAGGCAGTGCAAGACTCAGCCTAGAGCTGAGGTGTCTATTTTTCTTTCTATTTGTAACACTAAGTCTTCTCTCTGACCCCAACACCATCCCTGGCAGTAATACAGACGCCCCTGAGCCCCAATCTCACTATGAGTGCCATTGCTGCCTCCTCTGGAAAGAATTTTAGCCCAGAACCCAAGATATAAGAAATCCTTACAGATGTTTATGCCCACAGGTCATTTCAATACAGGAGAACAAATAAAGAAAAAAAGGAGCAACCAGACCAAAAGATTATGCAGAGAGTTGGATACATAGCCCAGTTCTGGCAGTCTGATAAAATAACCCTCACCTCACCGAGCTGCACTGTCTGTCAAAGTACACGCTCTACAAACACAGATGCACACTTACTTTGCTAACATCTGAAGCAACACTGCTGAGGGCAGAGGCGGCAGAAGAGAATGCGTGAGCGCTTCCCATCTTCTTCCCATCTCCTTTCGTACAAAGTCAGCCAGATTAGCTCAAACTAATAGCATAAACTAACCTGATGTTGCACTGAAGCAGATTAAGGAGGGCTCATCTATTCTTGTTCCACTGCTTGAACTGTAAACGGCAAGGAACATCGTAAAGGGTACCACTTCTAACCACTCCAGCTGAAACCAAAGCAGTGCTTCTGCCCACACTACTAGCCCATGTCAGATAAGTGACGTGTTAACTTTAGTATCTTTCACTGAAGTTTAAGCCAACATGTTTTGCCTCATGTTTGCTGGATGCTAACCGCACGCACGTGGCCAGTTACTGGGGCTCAGCTGATTTTAGCAGCCCAGTCCTCAAGGTTCACAGGGGAGGAAATCACTGCATGGCATCCACCACTGCATAGAATGAGTTTTCCTTCTTCCCCCAGCTCCCAGCGAGCCGGTATCACACTACCAACACAACGTGGTGACAGCATACCCCAGCCATGACCCTGGGGCAGTGAACAGGACCATTTGGTGCACTGCTGCCATTACATCCTACAAAGGGAGGCCCAGGAAGCTCAGGAGCAAGGCAATGCAACCCAGATCAGACCTTGTGCTTGGGGACACACTGTAGCAGGACTTGCTCGGGGTCCTTCTTCCTCTGCAGAGCAATGAAGTTCACTTGGTACATTCGCAGCCGCTCATAGACTTTCTTGGCAAGGCCTCCAATGTAGGTCTTGGTGGTGTACCACAGCCAGTACCTGGCAGACAAGGAATTAAGAAAAAGGAGGGATCCTGCCTAGGAAGAGAAGCCAGTGTCACACCTAGGAGACTGTAAAAAATGATGGGTGGAGACAAAGTGCTAAGCTGGGTCCGACTTGCAAAGGGAAAAGGGAACAGGTAGCATGGGTGGAGACAAAGTGCTAAGCTGGGTCTGACTTGCAAAGGGAAAAGGGAACAGGGAGGATTAATGGCATGACCCCTGGTCAGAGTCTGGGAAAAGCAAGGCAGAGGAATATCCCATCTTTTTCTCAGGACTAATCCTGCACTTACCAGGAGAAGTGGGTGACTTCAAACACTGCATAAAGATGGGTGAATTCCAGGACCACCTGACTGGTAATGTCATCCCAGGTTTGGCCCTCCAGGTCGCCATGGAGAAGATGCAGCCGTGACCGATCCAAATTTAGCCCTAAAGACAATAATGACCAAGAGATGCTATATGCAGCAGAAGCCTTTATTCACAGCTTTACAAACCCAGCCACGGTTCTGGGTGATTCACTTTTTAAAAGCACCAAATTAAGGCTTATGGCCTTCTCTTCAGCATCCAGGACTGAACTTTGGTCAAAGAAGAGCAGCAGTAAAAGGATGAGGCTGCCCCTGTGCTTCCAGGATATTCTGGCAGAATATGGAGACTTAAACTGATAGTGTGCTGATTTCCACCAACAGATTCATTAGACAATTCCCATCACCAATATCTAGGGTTATTAATTAAGTTCTATCTCTTTCTAAACGTACATCCCACAGACTTTTCAATCCTGATGCCCTTCAGACATACAAATACGAGGTAGTGTTACAATGAAGGCCAAGCCGCATCCAAAAAGATTTTACTTCTTCACAAGAAAGCCAGGAAAGGTCAAAGAAAATAGGAATTAGGAGACACAGGGTACTCAGCATGCAAACAGAGGAATCCCTGGCAAGGCTAAGGTTGTTTATAGCAGTATTCAGAGTGGGAGATGGCTTAGTGTATGATCGTACACTTTTAATTGCAGTGGCTCAGCACCTGATTCATGAGCAAGGAAGTAAGACAGAAGGCAGACCCCTGGAGGCAGCATCTTCATTACCTGCTTCAAGCTATTGCCAATCATGAATCAAAGCCCTTTAACAAAGCACCTCCTCAGTTGGCAGGAGTGCCTCTCCAACCTGTCATACCAAACCCAGCAGTCTAAATACACATGCAGTTTGACAGAGAAATCCATTTGCCAAGGCCATTCTCTCAGCTTGTGCTGCTGGTCTGTGAAGCCCAGCGCTGGTCTGCTGGACCTAAACTACCTTCAGCTCCCGCCACCCCGCACCACCACTCACTCAGCAGACACGCCTTGCTGTTCCTGCAGGAAAAGCAGCAAGCTTTATTATTAACAGGAGAGGCAAACAAAATTCCCAGCTTGCCATTCATGGTTTTCCACATATGGCGTTTCTCGTTGTCAATTTTGGGAATAAACTGACCTGTGACGCCGGGCGGGAGGGGCAGCTGAATTCTCACTGGCCTGAGAAAATCCACCAGGGAGTCCTGGCAGAGGCAGAGCAGGGGACTGGCTCTGCACCCTGCATCAGCCGTGATTTCCTCTATCTCTTCTGCAGAGACTGGCAGCACCTGGACGTGGAAGACAACACGGTGAGCGGAGCAGTCAGGCACCCAAATTCCCACATCGCTCACTCAGTTCGCCCCAGCACCCAGCAGGCAAATGCTGCTCTTGGCTCAGGGCCCGATGAGAAATGGAAGCACAGTGAACCTTGGCTGAAGTCTGCTCTAATACTGGTGTCAACCTGGCAAGCTGGGACAGACCAAGGTATTACAATAGCATTTAGCAATGCTAAATTGATGATTGTAATGATCTAGAAACTCTACAGAACAATTAATTTTCGATCCGCACAAATAATCCCCCCCCCAATTTCACTCACTGAGCTGTTCTGCCAGGCTCGGTATGTTTTGCAAGGGAACAAGAGGCAAAATCTCCTTGTGTTCTCTTCACAGCAGCTACCTGCTGATCTGCCGGAGGCAGCATTGGCTGAGCGGCGAGGAGATCCCCTTCCCACGCAGGGCAGCTTGAAGCACAGCCCATTTTGCAGGCAGGGAAGAAGACAGAAGGTGATCTGAGATGGGTCAGCCCATGAAGCATCCATGTCAGGCATGAATTACCCTAGGGCGGACATCTCACCTTCGGCTCCCCTACTTGGCATGGGACAACAGCTTGCACTAGGGCTTACCAAAGCTTGTTTTTTAAAGCATGCCTACCTGCAGCTTGACACTGCGCGTCTCCTCAGTGACTCCAGGAGGAAAGGTGACTTTGATGTTTGGATCCACACTGGAAAAGAGCAATGTCCCCTCTGTTGGCACTTTGCATTCATTTTGCACAAGTCGAGACACAACGAGGAACCAAGAGAAGTGAAGGACACTACAGTGAGCCACATGCTTCTGTAACAGAAGACAGGGAAGCAGATAAAACACACAGGCATATAACATAATACAATAAAGGCAGGAAAATAAGTGCCAGTAACAGCCGAGCAGATGAAAGCACTACAATAGGGATGAAGCATGGCAGGCAGCAACTCATCACCTTCAGGAGACAGACCTCCATGAGAGCGGAAACCTGGAGCTGAAATCTGCTACATTTTATAGCAGCTGGTCAAAACACAGCTCATGAGATGTTTCAAATGGGCTTGCTCTCGGCTGGGCAAAACCAAAGAGGAAAACAGGAACGATGTGTGTCACTGGTCACTCCAATCTGCTTACCTTTGATTTTCTCTTCTGCTCCACTCTTGTTCTCAGATCACTCCAGCTCTGCCCACTGAAGGTCCGAACTACCACCTCACGCTGGTGAAGGGTTTGAGGGGAGGCGTATGGCATCCAGATCTGCACCTCCTGGCAAAAAAGCATTCCCGTGGGACACCAATAGAAAGGATAAAACCAAGCCTAGCTCTGCTCTGTTGCTTCCTAACAAGAACGGGGAGGGCGAAGCACGGCCTATATGCAGGGAGTGGAGGAGGAGATAGGAACCTGCCCTGTCCTGCAGCCTGCAGGGAGGTGACAGGAGATGTCAGGTCCGCTAGGTAGTGTGACGGTAGGAAAAGTTTAGCAGCTTGTGGGCAGAAAGGGCAAAGCAAATTTTACACTGAGTTGCTGTCAGCCATGATGGGGCTGGTGGTGTAAGTACTCACCAGCTGGAACGAAAACCACACAATCAGACTTTTAGGGAAGGATGCGAACCATTCTCCTTGCAGGCTAAGGCCAAATGCTGGAACAGCACTTACCCTCTGGCACAGGAGGAGGGTTGTGAGTGAGGAAGGTTATAGGCCAGCTCAAGCAGGAGCAGTGGGGAAGGCAAAGGAGCCAGACCAGCACAGTGCCGGAGAAGCTTTCTGTGTCCTTTCTGAGTCTTTGCAGCAGGGCTTCTTTGAAAGTCCTGCAGCTACTTAAAAGCAGCAGTGATAGGGGTAGCTGTCTCAGAAGTCCCAAAAGACTCTCTCAGAAGACTCTGCCGAGCTACTGCAGGTGGTGGCCTGGATGTGTCCTCACCTGCTGGAATTTCACCCCATGAGGCTGCAGCTCCAGGACTCTGCTTAGCAGGACATCATGGTGTCTCAGCTTTACCCACTGAGGGTCCGGTGCGAGGGTTCGGAAGTAGATCTGCAGAGGGTCAGAGGCAGCCCCAGGTGGAAAGTAGAAATGGATGCCACAGGCCAGGACCACTTTGCAGCCTTCAGAGGTGACAATAAAGCTTCCAGAAGAAATGCATGAATGTATGATACCGTGCAATGACTTCAGCCCTCCAAAAATCAAGAGAAGAATCTCCTACCTTGTGTTTGACTGGCCTACTGAGGCCATAAGCTCCTATACACACGTGCAATACCCACCATCCACCAATCTTGTCTCGGACCTTGTTACACCACTGAAATATAAGTTCTTAATAACAGAGGCTTACCTGTCCTCTCCTGATGCAAGGAAGAGTCTTCGTAGCCTTCTGGCACTGGATTCATCTGCGGCAATAAGAAGGTTTGGGTAGGAGGAGGAGACAGAGGTTACTTAAATCAGGGTAGACAAGAAAGGCTGAACTTGCATTTCAGTTTTGGCTTAACCCTAATCTGACAGAAGTCGCTAATGGAACCCTGCTCACACTGCAGCAGGCTTCAGATCAAGCAGCAGCAGGAGGACGGGAAGAGGCCTAAGGGTCCCAAGACGCACTGGAAATGCTGACTCTCCCCCAGGAAAACTCAGCAGCAGGGAAAATTAGAAAATATTTCAATCTACCACTCCTGCAGCTCTGAGGGCCATGTTTGATTGCCGGGGGCCACCCCTGGAATTAGCACTTGCTCTTGTGAACGTAAGCACCATTGGGAAACCCTGCTCAGATTCCTGCTCATTCATCACCTTCATCTTGGACAAAGAGCTGCTCCTCTGAGCCGCAGGAAAGCAGGAGGTAACTGCACAGCAGAATGACCTCTTATTGCTCTCTGTGCTTCTAGCATGAGCCACCACAGCCTTAGGGCCATGCAGCAAGTCCAAGAACTGGTGCTCACCTCTGCTAAAAAGGCTGGGCCCCTTTAGGGATCTCTCCTGATCCGTTTCCTGTGAATCCCATTTTCACTTCCACTTCCAAAACCTTTCCTAGCAAGCCCAATTCCAGGGACCACCGAGCCCTTCAGACCGGGCTTGGCCTCGTAAAAACAGAACTAGTACTGTCTGTAACCTTACAACCTAATAACTATTCCAGACAAATAAATAATGATCTGATTCCCCCCTGCTTGTCTTCTCTAATCCAAACCCATCCACGCCACGCTGGGCTGAGTGAGGGAAGAGCTGGGCAGAACCCACAGCAGCAGAAGCCTTGCAATTACCAGCCTGCGGGGATGGCTCAGTTTCTCCTAAGGGATTGCCTCGGAGGTGCACGAATGGTGAGGTCTGGATCTCGGGGGGGACGGCACGGAGGCAATTGTTCTGCAGATCAAGTCTGGACAAGTTGGGCAGGCTGGCAAGCGAGGCAGGGACCGTCACCAGGAGGTTGCTGTGGAGCTGCAGAGGTGTGGAGATGCACCTGCCGCAGAGACTTCAAATTGGCTGCAGGTTAGAACAAGTGACCCCCCATCCATGCTGTTAATTGCATTGCACATCAGCTCTAACCCCCCCGCCGCTCTCCTCATCACATGTACACACGCACAATAAGGGAAAAGCACAAGAGCCCAACATCTCTTTAGGTCACAAAATAAAGGGGTCCAGGGAGTTAGCTGAGAGGCAACGCAGCCTCCTCTGTCCTCTGCTTTTCAGCACCCAGTGACAAGTATGGATGTAAGATGCTTCCGCAATAGCATCAATGACAACCCCAGGCACAAGGTAACACAGGACCCAAGAGCTGGGAAGCTGGGCAGCAGAAGTCAGAGCCTGGTTCCGCACCGGACAGTGTGATTTCAAGCCCAGATTTGCATCCCATTAAACCCCAGCTCTTCTGTTTCCAGTCCTGGGTGCTACCCAAAACCAGCCAGGCTAGATCCTCGGCTATTGTAAATTGTATTGAAATCTTAGCAGTCTTGCTGATCCACAGAAGCAGAAAGCGTGGTCCAGAGTCGTTAACACTCAAAGGGACTGACTGAACCAAGCATGTTTCTTCTGGATATCCCTTCCATTTGGCTCTAACATAACAGATGGTTTGTGCTAACAACTCTGAGGACAGAGACCAAGGGCCTCAGGAGTCTGAGGAGTCTACAGACTGTACCAAAAGGTCAGCAAGCTCATGTCCTTCTTTTCCCCTAGAAAATACTTACCTAAGGAGTCTGGGATACTCAACAAGCGATTCCCAGAGAGATCCAGCTCTGTGCAGTTGTGCAGATTCCCAACTTCTTCGGGGAGGAATTCCAAAGCATTTTCCGAGAGATCCAGGTCCTGCAGCACTGTCAGCTCCCCAATGCTCTGAGGTAAGTCCTTCAGCTGATTTTTCATAGCAGAGAAGAAAGTCAGCTTGCTCAGAGAGCCAAAGTCCTCAGGGAGTGCCACCAGGCTGTTGTGGCTCACCAGGAGCGCACGGAGGCTGGGGAGGTGGAGGATGCAGCTGGGCAAGGTGGAGAGGCTGTTGAAGCTGAGATCCAGGTGGGTGAGACACCTCAGGTTCCCAACATCTGGTGGCAAGCTTGTCAGGGAGCCATGCTGACACGAGCCAAATTCATCCCTGGCGTGGCCACCTGGGTGCGGAGGGAAGTGGAGGAAGAGGTCAATATGCTACAGGGATACCTCACCAGCCTCACGTGAGACTCCTTAGCACAGAGACCCAGAAGATAGGGAGTTACTGATCACAATGAGCAGCACTGATTACAAAGTACTCATAAAGAAGTGGGTTTTCTGGTCCTTGCCTCAGTTTCCTGATCAGTGAAAGGGATATAATGGTGAAGACCTGTTATGAAATCAAGAGATGCCACAGTCAACCAGTAGAGCTCTGCTAAACGCATCTGGAGTCGAAGCTCAGAAAGAGCCAGGCCACTCCACACACCTACCACCCTTCAGCAGGGTGGCCCATACCCCTCCAAGCCTCCCACTCTCCTTCCCCACCTCTTCCCCACCAGCACCAGTGGCCAACACACAACACTTTATGGATAAGGAGACACTCCTCGCTCTCCAGGCTTTGCCCACGCTGTTGAGGGACAAACAGCCCTGAGGACTGAGATCTGCCCTTGCAAGACTGGAAAGCAGACATGAGGAAAGCAGTGAAAATGTGGAAAAAAAAGCAGGTAATTCAGTATTGTGTAGGCCAGACAGTGCAGAGGGGGAAGGATACAAGTCCCTTACTCAAACTGGAGAAGGGCTGCACCCATGGAAAATAAGTCAAGCAAACAACAAAACTTCCAAAACTCTCCATTTCTTCATCGTTTCCTACTCTCCCTCCACTATTGTTTATTTGTATACACATACAGCAGAGGGCACCAAACATTTTTTTATGCTGCATAATGGTAAAAAATGAGAACAATCAAACTGACGACACATTGCACTTTGTACATAAGAAAATCTTAGCAAACTATTTTACTGCACTTCAGGATGCTCAGGGTGTGTGTACATCTTGCAAATCAAGCCTGATAAAAGGTATTGCCATTATCCTCACCTTACTAAAGGGGGAAAAGGCAAATGAAATTATTCATGTGAGAAATCTGTGGCAGATATAGAAACGAACCTCAATCTTTTCAGTTGCCAGCTAGAACCCTGAATTCTGGCCACAAACTCCCCCTTTTTTCTCTCATTTCTTTTTAAAATTCCCCCTCCCAAAAAGCAAATGATTCAGTCTGATACAGAAATTATACCTTTTATATTAAGATCCTCCTACAATAAAGAGATGAGAAAGTCAAAGAATGATCTAATATTTATGGGTCTAACAGTTATTACAGTTTGCCACATGTACACCCTGAGTCATACTTGTGACAAAATGTTGAGCAGCCTCTTCTGGTCTGTCTTGAACTCTGCTAAACCTATGCTCACTGACACTAAGCAAGGATTAAGCTAGGATTGAATCAGATGGAAATGCAGCAAAGACAGCTCGTTATACTCCCAAAAATGAAAGAGGGGCTGAACATTTACCAAAAAACCCAACGCCTTTCAATCCCCCTCTCCTTGCATAACTGTGCAAAAAATGCTTTTCTTCTACAGGATGGCTAAAGAAAATGTTGCAGCATCAACCCAACCAGACTCCAAAAACTGGTCCCCAGGCAGCTGTAGAAACAAAGGAAGGAAATAAGAGCCTAGAAGCCATATCTTGTTGAAATCTGCATGCAGCTCTGAGCAAGGCTAAGAGCCAAAGCTGTAGTAAGGGGCACTAGAACAAAACAATTCCAAGGGCAGTTTGTCCTGCAGATGTGGAGAGAAGGATAAAAAACAAAAGCTGAGCCTAGAAAAGTTGGATGGTGATGGACCCAGGAATTTACCTTTGAGCACCAGGGATTTCAGGTGCTTCAGATGAGGAAGGATGCCCAGCGTGGTGCCAAGGAGGCGATCGTTGCTACTGAGCCGGAGGAACTCCACCTGGACCACCTCTCCCCGTCGCCCCTCGAACAGCTGGAGGAACCGGCGGCAGCCGTCAGGATAAACATCCAGATTCAGCCTGTTGTCTGCAAGGCAGGAACCAGCTAGCGCAGGAGCCCCCGAAGTCCCCTCCCCGCACTCGTCCCCAGGCTCCAGCAGCTCTGCCATCTTCTACGTCTCGTCCACGAGGTCTAGACATGCTCTGACTTGCCAGGCAGGCACCACGAGGCAGCCGGGATGAGGAGGAGGAGGAAAGATGGCTCTGAAAGAGAACACAAGTGCACGATGAAGGCCTCCTGCCCCAGCCCAGAGCGTCTGGAAACAGCTTATAATCACAGCAAGAGGGCAGGAGGGATTACACGTGTGTTACTGAAAGCTTTGTGGGCACAGAGCACAGAAATGCAGGGTGACGAATGCCACGGAGGCTTCTCCTCCTAGGGAAAACCTCTGAGTTTTCCCAGCGGACATCTCGGCAGGGAATGGAGCAATTATCCACCATCAGAATAAACAGCAATATTAACTTTAAAAAATATAAATGTAAATGCCTATGCCTTATGCAGATTTCAAAGTGCCTTAGCGGGAAGCTTTACAAGGGGAGGGGGAAACCAGGGCAGGGAGAGCCGAGCCAGGAGCAGAGCCCAGAGGCTGCTCGCAGGCTGCAACGGGTCCTCGTTGAACCCCGTTGTGAAACCGGGTGCCAACGGGATAAAAGTGAGGGTAGATGAAAACGGTCAAAGGGCAGCAGAGCAAACGTGGCAGAGCCAGGGCAGGGGTTAGAAAAGGCACGCCCATGGCACAGGAGCACTGGACTGCGCAGTGGGACTGGAGCTCTTGCAGATTTGCCTCCACAGGGATGCTCTAACACAGCAAACCAGGCACGAAGCCACGGCTGGCTACTTACCAGCTAGTCCTTGTTTCCTCCCCTCACAGCACCCTCCACAGATAAAGAGAAAGGGGAAAAGTAGCTACCACATAGTGCATGCTAAGAAGGATTTAAACCTAAAGGAGCAGAGCTATGAAATTTGAACAAATTAATTATTCCTCTGCCTTCTTAGTGTGAAGAAGCCTTCATCTATCTAGGACTTTCAAAATCAGCCACTATCATCATAGCACACTGGTAGTGCAAAGATGAGCAGAGGCACCACACTTGTTTTTATATCAGTAGTCACATACTTCCAAGTCTCACGTTTCCTGCTCTTTCCACTGCCTGTATCTTTTGCAACTCCTCCTGAGCTTGGCAATTAGACTAGCTTATGGTGTGAATATCAGGAGTTCTTTTTAAACCCTGCCATGGACCAAAGAGCCAAATAGAAGTTTCTTCTGAGTGAGTGATGCAGAACTACAAAAATACTTGTAACGGCTTCAACGTCCAAGGCCAGCAGAAGCAAGCTAATGTCCCTGCAACACCCCGAGAAGCAGTGCTTTTTACTGTTAAGCTGTGGGACATGGCAGCACTGATGTTCCCAAGGCACAGTCTGGGGGGAGGCGTCACACCCGGCTCCCTGAAAGAGCAGAAACCTTACGGACACATAAGGACAGGAAGAATAGGTAAATGGAAACTATTGCTTTAGTAAAAAGGTAAGCATTTTTTACAAAAAGGCTGTACGCAACACTTACACAGCTCTCTTACAGATATGCGTAAGCAAAAAGCCCATCTGCTATAGCTTTGAAAAGCTGTTGCTGGTGAAGGAACCAGAGGGCAGCTCTGAACTGGCCAGGCTGGAGAGGCTCGGAGACCACAAAGGCAGCCACAGGCGTGTGTGCGGGACACGGGCAGACACCCGTGCGCACACCCACACCCGCCCCGGGCTGTCC
>NW_009199526.1:22847-40222 GCF_000690835.1 Fulmarus glacialis | reverse complement strand
TAATGATTCTATGATTCTATATGCTGTTTTGTTTGCAAAGGCGTGTGTTGCAAAGCAGCTTAATGATTTTGCTACTGAAAGATGGGTTATTCCTCAAGGAGTGCAAAGCAATAGAAAAACAATGTGGAAAAAAAAAGAATAAGGAGAGGATGATGGTCTTTGCTCTAGTGGTAGGGGGAATATAGTTATGGCTTTATTATGAAAGATAGTGCTTTTAACTGTTTCACACTGTACCTTGAAAATACCTATGATAATTTCATATTTTAAAAAAAAAATCATTGTTACGGCACATTTTGTGGTAAATGGAAGTAATGTGCAATTACTCTCATTGGTCCAGACGGTTATTATTTTGCACAAATAGTTGTATTTTTATAAAACAAGCTGTTTTAAAAAAAAATTAAAAATTGTGTCCTTTCATATGCAGTGGGGTAGGAATGCAGGCATTAGAAAAGTACAACATACTTCATGATGAGACACTGATACCAGTTCTCTTTTTGATCATCATTGTGTTTTCTCCAGACTTTCTGGGGTAATACTGCAATTAAGATTAATCATTAAGGTTAACAGTTGGTATAAACTCAAACACAGAACTGATCAGAAGTTAACTGTATTCTCCTTTGGTACTCAGCAAAGATATATGGGGTATTTAAAACTTTCATTTTTATTTCTTACAATTATACATGCCGGATTTCTTGGTCCTTCTAGATTCTCAACACTGTTTTAAGGATACTTACTATGTGTTTAAATTGTGCACTTGGAAAAATCATATGAAGTAGCAAGTCTGGTATAGTGCTTTCTAGTAATTCTACTTTCTGATCCAAAACTTGAAGATAAATAGGGAAGCCATAGCAAATGATTTTAGAAGGGACTTTGGTAAAATACCTGTCTTTTACTGTCTGACAACAGTATGACAATAGGATGATCTATGAGTTGCTCCTGTCCACCTCTGTTCTTCTTAAAGGTGGAGCCTTGGCAGTCCCCGTAAGGAAGTGGTGCCAACACTTACCTGTTATTGCTGCTGTTTTGCTAAAATGAATCCTCTGATGCCCCTTATTCTCAGGAGCTGTAACCTTCTTTTCAACCCATGCCTTTCTTCAGTCGTCTTTTCTCTAGGCTACTCAACCCCAGCTCCTTCAGTCTTTTTCACCTTCTAGATACCTGATTGTTTTCGTTAGCCTTGTCTGAACTTTCTCCAAATGATCCATATCCTTGAACTGTGGTACCCAAAACTGGGCATTGTAATCCTACAGATGCCTTACATGACTCTACATGGTCTTAAAGAAAGTGCTTCCACTGTAGTGTTTGCTGTTTTTCATAAGAGAGTAACATTTACTGGTGTTCAACTCCTGATCCACTAGACTTCCTTCATCCTGCTGTCAAATACTTCTTTCATCGACTTTTTCCTTTCTGTCTTTGTGCAAATAATTACTCTTATCTAAAACTAGGACTTTGTGTTTAACATTAATTACTGATTTTTCAGAATTCCTCAGATTTATGAACTACTTTGCATTTTAAACAACTGCAGCTTGATACTGTTTGCAGTCAGTAACTTGTTCGCTATTCCATCATTCAAGTTATTAATGAAAATATTGATGTATGCATAACTGCATTAAACTTGAAACTCTTCAGTGAGTTCCAGCTGAGTTCTAAACATATGAAAAAGCAAATTAATTTGTTTTAAACATGCGAACATTGCTGTCTAAAAAATCCTGCAGTCTAGTTCTGATGTAATTAATATGCAAGCATTTTAAATAAAATTTTGAAGCTAGTTTGATGTATTTGAGTATTTAAAAATCTAAAAAGATGTATGAAAAATCAAGAAAATGTTTTTATTCAATAGTATTTTTTATTGACAAAATTTGTGTTGGAGAAAGATAAATCCTTAAAGAATTATTACATCTTATTTACATATCCTGGAGAGGAAATGCAAAAGGATTTAAGACATGTAAGGAGGGAAGTTCTCTGAAGTATCTTGCACTGAAATCTGATTTTGTCTGAATGTTGCTCTCAGTAAGTGGGGAAATAAAACAGTAAACTCTGATTTCTTTCTGACTAAGTCTCTAGTAGAGTCTGTATTTTCATAAATTTCAAGTAGTGGGATGAAAAAAAAAGACTCCATAATTTTCTTGTTGTTTGCTGTTTGTAAATTAAAATCATTGTTAATTTAGGAGCCCGACAGCTGTAGAACATTTGCCATTCGGCAGCAGCTGTCGGTAGCACTCCAGTTTATTTTACAAACAGATGTTTAATTTGACTTCAATACCATTGTCAATTTTTGAGGGGAAACGAAGAGAGGAAAGGAATAGAAATAATCATGGTAGTCATAATTTGATTTCCTTTCAAAACATAAAGCAGAGTCACTACTGATGACATTAAAAGTGTTTTCATTTTTTATTACTGAACGTTTTAAATCAGTTTTTTTATAACCGCATGAACTGAAATTAACCTTTCTCAATACATGGTAACTCATGTTAAGGAAGTGATTTGTCTTATGTCAGAAACTGAAGGCATTATTTTAATGTAGTATGCTACATTTTTAAAACATGTATTTTATTTATGAATCAAAATGTCATACTGTTTCTACAGTTTACAGATAAAGAGGGTTTTGGCTCTATATTAAAACCAGTGCACCAGTGGGCCCACTGTCATACAAACATAATGTTGTTTACTGTAATATAATAATATTCTCATTTCATATCAACAAAAGTGAAGAGTGAATTGGGTCCAGTAATGATGAAATGAGATAATGAAAAAGCTAAGTAACATAATGTGGTTCATTTTTAATTTTAGTAACCAATGATTTTATCCAGTATGTGCCCAGTGACTAGGAGGCTTTAATAAAACGTGCTGTTAGAATATTTTTGCAAGATCCTCCGTTATTCAAAATGTCTATAGACCCAGACAAGAGAGTTGAAATTAGCAGTGCATGGTCTCAATCCTACAACACTTTGGTAATTCTTAGATGTTACAAAGTCTAATTTAAATTAGCCTTAAAGATGGCACATCTTACTGGTCATTTGCTCCTTCATAATACAATCTGTTCGGGTATTTCAAGACTATGTGTTTCTATGAGAGTATATAAGTAAACCTGCAGTTAAGTTTAAGAAGCTATACTGGGTGTGCCGTTTGGTATGAAATTTTCTGTTAGCAAAATTTTTCTAGCATGCTGAGTTCAATATTTGCTGAACTGTCTGCATGCCCACAAAAATCTAGAACAGCTCTGCATAGCACATTTTACAGTCAAAATTTCAAGCACAGCTATATTTCAGTGTGAAAGGCAAATGCCTGAATTAACAAAGTGTCAGATTCTGCCATCCTTACTTATATTGAATAATATTTAAATTCTCATGTGGATTTAAATATATTAACTGGAGACTCTCTAAGAGTGATGTATTATATAAATAAGGGTCTCAGAACCTGAACATGGTATTTATCTTGATTCTTTTTTTCATATGAAGCACCACAAAATCAATTCTGATTTGTTTCCTTAAAGGAGCTGCTACATGTATTATTGCAATTCTTTAGAAATTATGAAAGGAAAAAAACACCTAGAAAAGGAATTGTTATTCGTGTAATCTGACTGTTGAATTGATTCTTGTTGTCTTTCCACTTAACCTGGTTTGATAATTTTTTGAAGGGATTTGTGAAAAGATTGAAATATTAAATTCAACCAATAATTGGGTGGGCCACCCTTTTCTTTTTCTTGCAGTAATTAAGTACTCACTTTTTCTATCTTTTCTGCTTCATTAGATATGCATTAAGTATCTTTACTATCTGAACAGCAGCAGTCTGAATGCTTTTTGCACTGCTTTCCTGAAGAAATGGATTTGTTGCTCAGTCAGTTCACTGCTTCAGCAGAATGTAGTTTTAAAGTCTTGCAATGCACCAGAAAGCACACTTGATTTCTTTAATGGTTTCTGGGTTTTCATTTGCTGCAGAAAGGATAGGCTTGCAGACATAGGGGCCTGTGTCTAGAAAAGGAATCAGCTCTGTTCGTTAGGAGGGTAATGAGCTTGATGCTCACTCACTGCACAGACAGTGTATGTAGCCTGGTGAAACCCTAAATATATACCAACAACTCGTTTAAGTTCTACAGATTACCTATCATAATGTTTCTTCCCATAGATTTCTCTGAAAATGGAATATACGCTTGTTCTGTACATAGGGAAAAAAGGTCTGCTCTCTCATGCTGTAATTGCCTTGCAATTGTTTGCTGAAGATAATATACGGATGAGACAAGGAACTCCTTTACAAAAGAGAAAAATGTTCCACACTGCAAAGATGATGCCATGTATTGAGGTACCACCATTAAAGAAATTCTCTTGTTCATCAGAGTTACTTTAGATAATGAATACTAATGAACAGGCATTTATCTAATTTCTCTGAGTAAATCATGGACAAAGCATTGTCTTCAGTGTAGTGAAGAAACAAATAGCTCTTCATTCTTGCAAGTTTTATAGTAGTAGTCTGTATTTCTGCCACACATAGTCTACTCACAAAGTACTAAATATGTTCAGACAAGTAAATAAAATAAAGCTAAACTCACGAAGAGGAGGCAAATTTCACAGATACTCGGATATGTATTTTCTGCATTGTCTTTATCGGTAAGCAACTTGGCTCAGCAAGAATGAAGTTTTAAGTGCTGTCCTTATAATTTTCTAGTTTTCCAGTGGCTACTCATGCATCAGAAGAAATTCAGGCTGTGATTCTCTTCTGATTAAGTGAAACTGAAGTTGGTAATTGATTTCAGTAGAAGGTCGGTCAGTTCTCAATAGAGTGTCATCTCACAATCAACAGCAGCATGAGATTGAAGGGCACATCTAGGTTTTCAAAACACCCTCAACATCAGTGTATCTGATAATTTTATGTTTTTAATTTTCAAAGCATGTATTTTTTCTGTCTCTTTTTCTGTGTAAATGTTTGGTCGGAGCAAATAACTGCCCGCTATAAAAAACAAAGTCAGATAGGTACACCTTATGTTTTTGTCTTGAAGACCAGGAGATTTGTTCTCCTGTTGCTTCAGTTTCAAAATCTAAACCAACTATTGGAAAAGTTTAAATTGCACTGCTAGGTTGTCAGTCTCAAAACCATAATCGATTCACCTATTTCCCACACACGTATCTGAAGGAGCACTCCTGCTTGTCTCTACAATGCCTGATCCCTCGCTCTGTTTCCTCCTGTATCTCTAATCGCACTGTGTGTATCTCAATTATCCATGTTAAAACATCTCCCTCTCAGAGTTTCTAATGAAGTTAAGAATCTAATTAACTGCACTTTTGTTCCAAATAAAACTTGGTAGGGCTGGATTCCAGTTCCTAGTCTATGCCTGCTTCTCAAAGCTGCTAATATGAAGGGTAATTTATCATCTTAATCCTTTCCATTATTACTTACCACTGTTCACAGTGCTGCTTTAACAGTTCTATTCATGTGCTCTCCTTGTCCTGATGATTGAGGGGAATACAGACTGTATAGCTTTTGCTTAATCCCTGATCCTTTAAGCATAGTTGTGATCACTTCCTCCATGAAATGATGACCTTCATCTGGGTCAACAAGGCTTCGGGAGCCCCACAGAGGCAAAAGGCTTTCTGATACTGTTGGGTTTTTTCCTTCTCCCTGCTGCTATATGTGGTTTTATAGAAAAGGCTTCAAACCACCTTGAGAAGGAATCAGTCACTTCCAAGAAGTTTCATTACCCCAGCCTGTTTTGGGGAGCTAATATATATAATCTATATGTAATCACATCCACAGTCCGACAACCCACTGCTGCAGCAAAAAGATACAACTAGACTTTGTTTGTGCCCTTCCTATGCATATCTCGGACAATTTTTGATCCATTTCCTAACACCTGTTTCTGTGCCTTTCAACATTGCTTTTTCCTTAACTCTAAGAGTTATCATGTAGCGTGTTTAGCAATTCTTCTTTCTCCATTTACTTTCTTGGTCCTTTTGTTTCTGCTGTGCTCTAGTAACAGCCATTACTGTTTACTTCATATGTTCCAGGTCATCTGCTGCTTTAGATGCTGAATCTACCTTATCATCCCATTCAGCTTCCTGATTCTTATTCCTTTGAGCCTTTAGACACCTAATTCACAACTGATCCCCATGGCAATTCCTGTGCTTATAAATCTCTTCTGCACCGATCCTCAACCGATCTGTTGCCCAGCCTTTACCTTCTCCTAACCTAGTCAAACATCCAATATCGTGTTCCCTTCACACAATAATCTGAATCAGGTAAAATCACAATCCACACAGCCTTTTGTTGTCTTTAAACTTCGAGGATTACTGTAGTCTGTTTGCTGGGCTGATCTGCTTAGAGTATGTTCCTTGTATGTTGTCCCATTCAGGTTCAAGGCATGCATGCCCTGGGCACCATTTCCATCAATTTGAAATTCCACCAGTGAACCAAAGGTGATTTGTGCTGTAACTTTGTACTGAAATCCTTCAAAATCTTCCTCAATAATCCCATGTGTAGGTGTTGTTTGTAAATGATTGGGCATTGACCTTCTGTTCCCATATTGATTAGGGCACAATAAAAGAGGTCAGGTTACTGAGAGTTTCTGAGGCTAATCTGTGGTTCGTTAATATTAATGTCCACAGAGCAATAGAAGTATTGGAAGCTCTGTGCTTCCTGTCAATGATCCTGGCAGAGTATACTTTAAAGGAGACATCTTATTTGCATCATGATAGGGGCAGTACATGTGAATATTTCATTTTTGTATTGTCCAAGCAGCTGCTAAGCATTCCCAAACGTAGACTGAAGAGCACAGCTCTGGTATTGCCATTTTTATGTATTCATAGTTTACTGGGGCCAGCTTGGTTTTTTTTGATCTGTTGTAGCAAAACTGCTACCAGTGTTACTGGTGTGGCAGCTAATCAGGCACAAGAAGGTTGTATTGAATTTGGCATTTTTAGGGCTGAAGCAGGAAGAGCAAAAACACTGCTGCACAGGTTCCCTGCCATTGCATTCTCCAAAAATCTATGTACCAAAGTTTTGCAACAATATTTGCTACAAATCCTTACTGCAACTAATTTTTGCAACCAGAACAATTGTATGAGCTAGAGATCCTACCCTAACATGTCCTCAGCCACAAACTTGTTGCAGCAGATGTTGAATAAAGAGTAAGAGCTTGGTGAAAACCTCTCTAATGATGTAGAATAATTTCATGGATTTAATTTGATCATTCTTTGATAATTATGCGTTGCATGAGCAGGGTGGTCTTTCAGCTATTTCTCAAATACAATTTGAATGTGCCTTCTTCTCATATACTGTCTGTTCAGAATGAGGAAAGTGGAAAAATTACAGATCTCAACCCTTTTATCTTTATTAGTCTTGTCTTTTCTTTCATTTCACTGCACTCATATCTTTCAGCATTAACAACCAGTATCTCCTGGCATTAACTGTCTGAATGTTCAGTAGGCTGCAGTCTCAGCTGTCATCGAGAGCTCTTAGAAAAGCCCAGGTAGAAGAGATCCAGTTGTTACAGGTATTAATTCTTGAAAGCTGAAATGTGTGTCTCAGCTGCACTAAGGAAATGGCAAGTTTCTTCCTCTGATGGTTCCAGATCCAGTTCCAGTGGATTTATGGTGTCAGACTTAACCTCTAAGCACTAAAGGTATTGCATCAAAATTAAACTTCCCTAGGCAGGTACATTCATAATATTAAGGTCTCTTTTAAGAAGTAATATTAAGCGTTTTAATGTCAAATCAAGTTAGCTTAGTTTCAGTGGATGTTAATTTGTTCTGTTACCCATTGTGGCACTTTAACCTTCAGGCTCTTGTCAACTGAAATGAGGTGAGGATTTTTCTGGATTTGAAAACATCAAGTACTTTATTCCAATTTGGATCCCTGCTACTGAATACTCAGTAATCAGTATTGTACAAGTGGGTGGACCTGGTTAGGATGTTGCTCTTGACATACAATTTTTGTCTGTACAAGCAAATAATTTACTCATTAAAATATGACTTCAGTATATTGCTAGTTGACACCTCTTCCAAAACAATAGTTGGAGAATGACAGCTCTGATATTTTTGGTTTTGTCTACAAATTCTCTTAATTCCTTCCTGAATCCCCTAAGAATATTAAAGCTTTAGAACAATTTTTCTGAAGTTTTGGGGAATTTTTTCAAGCTTCTTAACTGGGCACTCATGCCAGTTAACTTTTACTTATTTTGCTTTTTTAATACAATATACAAAAAAATGTGTTTGTTTTTTTTTTTTTATCCCCCCAACCTGGAGTGGGGGAAGGTGGCTCAAGAGGGGAGGGGAATATGTGTAGGACATAGAGATGAAAAAAAATATTGTAGAAGGGCAAATACGCGTTTTAATGTGTCACGGCTGTCCACACTTGCTGTGCAATAATGGCAACATCAGCAGAGGTTGAGTAGTGACAGCAGGGAACTCTAGGACTGGTGAAGAGTAGCACATGTGGGAGGGTTTGAAATGTGACCTTTGCCTGTGTGGTTTGTTTTCTGCCACGTCCTGGCATAGCAGGTAAAGCAGGCTGCAGACTGAAAATGGGGGCATGGTTGCCTCTTTCTTTTCTTGCTTCTCTTGAACACCCAGAGGAATCAAGTCTTTGAGTTCCCTCTGCAAGTGGGTGAGTGTCATACAGGTTGCGTAGACCTTTCAAGCAGAAATAAAACAATGCTTGATAAGTTTTATTTTTTGTCTTCATTTTTCAGTTAGATTTTAGGATGTGTTAGTTAATACACAAGTGCTTTGCATTGGTTCTCATCACAAGTTAGCTCAATGAATACAGCTGTCAGGTAATATGACTTTGGGTTCACTAGCTTCATAAAAACTATACTCCCACCTTTGATAGACTGTTTCTATCTACTATACAGAAACAGTATTTAGAATAACAAAATAAATATATCCTCCAACCATCCAGTCCGATGCAATCTTTTCTGACTTTACAGTACGATTTATAATGCTTAGTTTTGAAATTCAAGGCGATGGTACGTGCTACAAAAAATGGTGGCTAGCAGAATACCTGGTGAAGATATCCCACGAATAGCAGTGGGCTTTGAGCAATGTGACATTTTCTCAAAAGTCCTAGACAAACTCATTCTTTCATCTTTTTTGCCTTTGGTGGGTTTTTTTGTTTGGTTGGTTTGGTTTGGTTTTTGCAAGGTGTAGCGTACATGTCAGAAATTATTTTGTCAGTATGAGTTTTTATCCTGACGATTTTAGATTTAATATTTATGTCTTGTGACCATTCAAGCAAAGAACAGATTTTCTGAGGACAAATACAAGATAGCAGCATATATAATTGTGTTTTCCCTTAGAGCTTTTTGTTGTATTATATATGATGACCAAATCAGTCCTGAAGTCAGTGAGCTCTCGTGTATGCGTGTGATAATAGACCCGAGTATGATATGAAGGACATCCAAAAGGATTTTGAAGCTAGAGCAGATTTGTAAGACAAGTTTCGAGTACTTTGCTCTTGCTGTGGGGTTTTGCTCAATTATATTTTCTGGTAGTATGGGTGAAATGTTGAAAAATAAAACTGAAGAAGGATATTCTGGCATATATGTATGCACTGAATTTTTTAGAAGTGAGAAGCTTTTATTGTTTTTCATCTGACTAATCTATTAGAGAAAAGGCACTCATCCTGTGCAGGGATGTAAATGTTGAATTATGGCAATATTGATAAACTTCACATTAATATTACTGTGTTTTATCCAACATCAAATATCATGTCCGGTTGGTTTGCTCAAACCTTGTTAGCAACATACTTAAAAACAAACAAATGAACCAAACCAACAAAACAGCAACAAAAAATGCACCATCTGGTTAGCTCCTAAGTTAGGCATCAAGAAAGAAATAATTTCATGCAAGTTTTTAGTAGTACTGACCCTTGTCAATGACGGCTGATGACAAAATTAGATTCTGGTGTAGATGGAGCTTGTTCTTCAGCGAGACTGGGCACGGTTTCCTAGTTGAAAATTATTTTGAAGACTATAGTTGTTAAATACCCTACCAGTGTAAAAATTGCTGGGCATCTAATGGCTAAAAGGTTGTATATGCTTTCAGAGGAATTGTAATTTATTTTTAATAAGAGTCTCCTAAATATTAGAAAGTTCGTAAACTTCTGGGAGTTTGCACATTTCCTGACCTTGTAAGTGCTTGACAGAAACATAACGTTGTTTTTTTCTAAGACAGCACAGAAGGAAATAAAATGAGAACGTCCTAAATAATGCATTAGAATTACGAAATCCACTAGCACCAACAAAATTACAGTAGATGTAAATATGTGGTTTTCACCTCACTTTCTAGCGCTAAGGTAAATGGTACATTTAGAAATTCTTTTTCTCCAAGAGACAACAAAACCAAAAAAGCAAAGGAACTCAACATCCTGTTACCTATACTTGTTCTCGGTAGCTTTCTGGGGTGGGAAACAACTTATAATAATGTAATTAGATCAGTAAGGCATGGAATAATTAAAGAAAATAATTTTGATGGCTGGAAGGGCAAGGCAAGGTTAACTCATAAGTAATATAGAGCAGAAGTTGTTTCTTGTCTGCAATCCAGTAGTTTATTTCTCAATATCCAGGTGAAATTTAGGGTATCCTCACCAGCTCTGGCAAAATCTGTTTTATTAAAATGTAACTCTAATATTGTACTTAATGGTTTTGATGTAAGCTTAAAAAATGTCATAGGAACAATTCTTATAGATCCTCTTCCTTACTTCTTTTGTCACATCATTACACCCACAGAGGCAATTTAAAATACGAGTATTTCTGTTGATGCTAGGATTTGACAAAAAGAGTAAGAAAGATGATCTAAAGCTGTTTCTATGGAAAAAGAAAAAAAAAGAAATCCAACTCTGTTTCTGGTATGACTTGGAGCATTCCCAATGGTTTATGACATTTCCTGTTTTCCCAAATGCAATTTATGTGACTATGGTAGAGCTTTTCACAGCAGGATGGTACAATCATTGTGGAACTGTGCTGGAGAGGGACCTTCTTATTCCAGGGAGGTCTTTCAGGGCAGGTCTCACTCCCCTTATGCTCAGATGTGGTCTGACCAAACTGAGACAGGACAGAGACTCTGACCTGCTTGTCTCCAACCTACAACATTCCAAAGTAATATTGCCAAAACAAATATTACAGGAGCTACTAGATATTCCTTGATTTTGCTGAGAGAACTACAAAACAGAAATAATAAGTAACACTTTTAGGAGTTGTTTTTTTTTTTTTTAAATTAAAACAGGTGCTGCTAGGTGTATGTATGCCTGTAACATACAGTTTTGCTCCTTAGTTTGGTGAGGGAAAATCTTTAACACAAATCCAGAAGCATTGCTTTGAAGAAAATGGGAAAAAAACAGATTTTTTGAGTCATATTTGTTTCCTTTTTCTTTTTTATTCCATGGTATGCTGGCAGTCAAAGAGAGAAACAAGTCAATTAAAGATTCACTTAAATACATTAGTATGTAGGGGAAAGCAATCACATCTCCCTTTCCCATAAAGTTCAGACAGCACTGGATGCTGGAAGTGGTGGAAGGATTTATGCAGAATAAATCTCTCTGTAAAAGTTAGCCATTCCATTTTTAAGCTGTTTTTGTAAGCCTCAAAATCAAAGGAAAGAATCTTTAGTCCAAATCAGAACTTTTATAGAGGAATAAAAATTACGTCAAAAAAAAAAAAAAAAGGGAACAAAAGGTAGTGATAAAAACTAGGCAAATACACTGATCAGATGCTTTGGTCTTTCTTCAATCTAGAAGCTGATTATTAAAACAATCAATATTTTTAAATTAATTTAATATTGTTTCTGTCTGAGTATGTTTAAAGTCGTGTGCCTGCTTCTGGTATTTATGCAGCCATCTAATATACCAATCCTGTTCCACTTGGAATCAGTAACAAAACTCCCATTTAGATTATTGGCTCCATACATAATTTCAAACACAGCTGAAGAGACAATGACTCAGAGCTGTGAAGCTTTTGTTGTTAGAAAAGGAACTGTTCCCTTGACATTTCACAGTGACAAGCTAACTGCAGCAAAAAGAATAATATAAGTACGCTTCAGGCTTCAAACAGTCTTTCTACATTTTATATCTCAAATAACTGCTTCTCAAATTAAATACTCGTAATATCTTTGTTATCTGCAGATTTGGGAACTCCTTTATCAAGCAGCTGATTTCTTATTTGTTTGGATTTTCTAAGTGGGTTGGTTTGGTGTTTGGTTTTTTTTTTTGAGTAAGCTTCGGGAAACCTGTTCTTTAAAATGATACTTAAAGCACAGGATCATAAAATAATTTAGGTTGGAAGGGACCTCTGGAAGTCATTTAGTCCACCTGCCTACTTGAAGTAGGTGTTGTTACATCAGGTAGGTTGAGTAGGTTGCTGAGGCATGGGTCTGATCAAGTTTTGAATATCTCTGGGGGTGGAGATTGCACAAACTGTCTAGGCAGCCTGTTCCAGTGTTGGATCAGTTTGACCATCTTCATGGTGAGAAAGACTTTCCTTGTATCTGCATGGTTTTTTGTGTCCCCACTTGTCTGTTGCCTTGCATCCTATCACCAAGCACTTCTGAGAAGCATCTGGCTCTACCTCTTCTGTATCTTTCTGATAGGTAGTTGAAGACAACTTCCTTTGCATTTTCTTCTTCAGACTGAGTGAACCCAGTTCTCTCAGCCTCTCCTCATGGGCTCCATTCCTCTAATCATCTTGATGGCCCTTCCCTGGACTTTCTCTAGTAATGCAATGTCTTTCTCTAACTGGGCAGCCCCAAAGTGGCTGTAATACTCCAGGTGTGGTCTCACAGGTACCAAATGGAGGGGAAGAAATCACGTTCCTTGACCAGGTTGCTATGCTTTTGTGGAAACCACCCAGGAGGCTGGTGGCTGCCTCGGTGGCAATGGCATGCTGCTGGCTCATGGTCAGCTTGTCCACCAGAACCCCCAAGGCCTTTTCTGAAAAGCTGCTCTCTGGCTAGCAGGGGCCCTGTACTGTACTGTTGTAACTGTATTATTCCATCCTATGTGCAAGTCTTTGCCTTTGACTTTTCACAGGGTTTATGCCAACCCATTTCTCAAGTCTGTCGGGAATCTGCCTGCCTAAATAGTAGCCTTACCCTCCAGCATGTCAACGGCTCCCCCAATTTAGTATCTGCAAACTTGTTGAGGTTGCATTCCACCCCCTCATCCAGGATATCAGTGAAGATGCTATTGACCCTAGTATTCATCCAGGAAGATGGCTGCTCGTAGAAATTAAAGCATCTTGACAATATGTGAGTTGTGATGATGCATATACATTTCAGCTCAGGTTGCTGTTACTTTGCATTTTATTAATCATCCTACATAATTGTTTTCCAGTTTTATGGTACAGTGTTTGAAAAACCATGATTGATGGTGTATCAAAGATTATATGTATTTCATTGAGTCTGTGAAAGTATTGGTTCTCAATTGCAGTGTAGCATCCAAAAGGTTTTTAAAGTTGTCTTTGGTTTTCAGTGCGAACGCTGGAAAAACTAAGGTAGCATGCCACTGTCACAGGCTGGCCATTGGGTCATATTCTTGCTAGTAGTTGTTTTGGTGGTTTTGTTTGTTTTATTTTTTCCCCTTGTTTCTTGTTAGAAACCCTGAAAAAGATTTCTCAGAAAGCTTTCACTCTGCTTCTTACATACTTGGATAGTCTCTTCCGGCACCATTTAAATTGTCCCATGACAGTTCTCATATTAATAAAAGACAGATTTAACTAACTCTAAGTTTCATTCACTTTCTATTATTTGCTACAGGCTCATATTTATCCCTAGGGTAACCACTCCCTTATAAAGATGAGGCCTAAGAGTTCCCCTTCACCAAATACTGGCAGATCATGCCCTTGCTTTTTGTAAAAGTCAGTCTTGCTCTTCTCTGTTTCACCCTGTTTTTTCACAGCTTGGTTGGTTGCCTCTATTGACCTTTACCACACCTTCCTTTAGAAGGTGCCAGCCCTATTAAGGATGAGAGCAAGCTGTAGTTTCTGTACTCTTTCTGGTTTGATCTAGCTTTAGGAGGTTTATAAAACCCAGTATTCTCCTGGGTGCTTTATAATGTGAAAAGAAGGATTCCTTCCTATCCTACTCTGACCTTGTATCTTAGCAAAGAAAGCACAGTAAAATTGCATCTTATTTTCGGTAATTTTGTGGGGTGAGACATTGTCAAAGAAAGGTTTACATGACTACAACATGTACAGTCTAAGTCTTCTAAGCATATACAGTCTTATTTTTCTTCTTACTTCAACTGGTATGAGTGAGGAATAACTATAGAGAGATGAGGATAATTATTTGACTGTAAAGTTGAGGTAAGACCAGAATCTGGCCCTTGCTATTTACAGTTTTCAATATGAGTGATGGTACAAAATGTTGCTAGAAGAATGTGCTCCCTTACTTGTAAACAAAGAAGAGTGCCAGCTCCCAAAGCATGTTCTCCTCAGAAAACTCTGTCCAAAGAATGTCTTTGAATTTAACCAAATTCTGTTTTCTTATAGAAGGACGATAAAGTTCACATGTGAATTAAATTTTTATAGTTAAAAAATGGTTAAAGAAGCTAGTTAGGTTTGTTTAGGACTGGAAGGGGTCACCTGAACCATTTGAACATCTTTCCCAGTTGATTATTGGTTTTGACATTTACCATGTGGTTATGATACCAATCTGCAAGAAGAACTTGGGCTTGGTGCTTTGCTGACTTGAAGACCTTTGATGCAAAATTCAATTTATGGTCTCTCAGATGGGAGGCTGAAAATCAGCAGAATTTCAGCTGTACAATTCCAGCTGTGAAAAATAAAATTGCACAGTAATTCTGGTTTTCCCTGTATCGTTTTCAGATTCAACCTCCCTGCCCCCCCGCCCCAAACTAAGGCTTCTAAACTTACATTTTGTTTGAACTATAAGCCTTAATAAAATATTCTAGATTTAATTAATTTTAAAGTGGCTTGTCTTTTGGAACCTTTGAGTTGCTTTTAAAGACTTCAGCTTATGCTAGCTCTTTTTCTAACTTCTGTTTTACATGATATTTGCACTGAATTACTGTCATATATGAGAAGTATTTATCTCTTCAGAATGTCGTGTAATTTCCTACAAAGAGCTGCTTGCTTTAGCTGTGCTATTTTCTGAAATTGAATATAATTTCAGTATTTTAATATAAGATTTGATTGAAATATTGAATATTCAGTTGACCATCATGCATTTCAAAATCACAGATCCTCACCATATAACTATGATCACTTCTCTAAAGGTAATAACATTCCAAGTTTCTGTAAAACACAATGAAATTCAAATGCAAGTTGAAATAAAAATATCCTATTTGTAGTCCTGTATTGTCAGAAGAGGGAAATATGTCTAGGTCTTGGCAGTCCAGTTCTGTCCTTTTGCTACTTTGTCATGCATTTTCTTCTTCCTTTAAGGAATAAATATTTTTAAAACCTTTTTTTTTTTTTTTTTTACTTTATAGAGCCAGTATCGTGCAGAAGCGCATAATTTATTTTCAAGATGAGGGTTCTCTCACCAAAAAAATTTGTGAACAAGGTAAGGTAAAGCAAAACATCTTTCTGACATCCTTGTCGTGTTCTACATATTTCTGTTAACTCATTATATCAAACTAAAATTTTGATGCCTTGGACAGTTTCATCCAGGTTCAAATTTGGGATCTTCCATTCAATTATGTTCTTCCGTATGAAATATACTGTTCCTCATACAATCTTCGTTGCCTTCACCTAAATGTGATACTTGCAACTTTTTACCTGGTCTTCGTGTGAAACCTGTGTGTCTCCAGGGCACTTAGTTTGTTGAATCCTGGGCTATTTCATCTTTTCCTAAACCTAAGCGTTGCAGCTGGTTATTGCATCCCACTGGAGAATTTTTATGCTTTGGCTGTCCAGAAATTTCAAGCCTATTGTGTTTTAAGATCAACTGAGGTTTCATCCATATCGGATAAGAACCAGAAACAAACCCATTTTAAATCTGAAGATGACTGAAATAGTAGTGCCTTCTTATTTAAAAATGTAGATTTAAATCATTACATCCACTTACAAATATGGTCCAGGTATTTCAGGGTTCTAATTTAGTCTAGTGTAGCCCAGCTTAAAAATAAACAACAAAAAAAAGTGTTTAACTCAGATTTATTTACTGGAGTATTTATTATGGCAACTTTGCTGTTATCTGTTGATTTTGAGTTGTAACTGTTCCCAATGGGTACTTTGCTGCTTTTTCAGACTCAGCCTCAGAAGGTGTGACTGACAAACCAATTTTAGATTGTTGTGCCTGTGGAACTGCCAAATACAGGCTAACTTTTTATGGAAACTGGTCAGAAAAAACACATCCGAAAGATTTTCCACGTGAGTATCGTTCTTTTACTATTGTTGTACCATATAGGGATTATGAAGAGGGTTGGAGCTTCTTGTATGACACATTACTTATTTACAGCTCAACAGTGTAAATTATGACATATATAGAATACTGCTAATATTCAGTATTGAAAATCCATGGATCTTTCTGTGAATGCTATACATTACAAATAAATTCTATTGATTTGCTTGACATTTTGAACTGAGGTGTGTATGAAATCACATTTTCAAGATTTTTCACATTTTCATTGTGGTGAGAGAGGTTAGTTTTTCTTTTTCTTTTTCTTTTTTTTTTCTTTTTTTTTTTTTTTGTGAAATCTTAGACTGGCTTATAATGTACAGCTAGGAAATAAGATTGTAAGAAAAAGGCCACAAAGGATGGGCAACACACTAACATTTTGATTTTACAACTATGCCAATTTAGCCAGTATGATTTCCTTCAAAGTCTTTTGAAAGATTCCATTTAGTTTTGGTGAGCTGTGAATCTTGCTGCCCAAGGACATTAGCTAGATATATAAACCTTAGAATATTCTGTCTTCTTTGTCTTTGTTGGTTGAATAGACAGATAAAATACACATTCTGAGCTTTGCCTGTCTGGGTTTTTAAAGTTTCTACAGAACTACAGAATCAGTATTCTTGTTGCAATAACCCAAGTAACTGTAAAAAGCTAAAGTTACAAAAACGTGTATTATGCATTTGTTCTTTCATTACTGAGTCCACCGTCTGTGGCAATAGAGGGTAGGAAATTATTTGAGAACGTGAGTCACATTTACTGGTCTTTAAACTTCTTTATGTTGTCTGTGGCTGATGTTTATTATATACACTTTATATGTCGATTTTTTTTTTTTTAATTCGATTTTTTTTTTTATTATTTTTACAGTGTCAGAATATCATCATATAACTCAAATATGGTTTGCGTGTCAATCAGCTCATAGTTTTAACAACCTAAGCAATATTGCTTATGTTGAGTTTCTCATACATTTTAAGTTGAATGTAGCATTGTTCAAATATGATTTGTCAGCATAATACATGGGATATAAAACAAGCCAAA
>NW_009199526.1:10278-22821 GCF_000690835.1 Fulmarus glacialis | reverse complement strand
AATGCTCTTTTAGGCTATTGGATGATTATGTATCTGCTGCGTGTGACACTTTATATGCAGCATTTGTATGGATTCAGCTGGTGGTTAGAAATAGGGCATGAGAAAATGATGGAAAACTATGAAATTAGTGTGACTTAATGATGTAATATTGGGGATAAATGGCCTTTTCTTTTAAATCCAAGTCAGTGAACACATTAAGAGTATGGGTGCATGACTGAAAGTAAGCAAGTTGCAATAGTTTGCCACAATAGTGGACTCTGTAGACTGCTATCTCTCCCCACTTACAAAGTGGTGAATTACATTAATGTTTTACTTAAAAAACTGGAAAACTGAAAAAATAACCATATAATGCTAGCAGGATTAAGCCCAGTAGTAACCGCTGATAAGACTTTACACTGAAATTTCTGAAAGTTGAGAAACCATCTCATCCAGATGCAGTGATGTTAAAAATGAAAACTAGTCATGAACATTATTCTTTAAAATGTTGAACTTGTGCATTAATTACATTAAAATAAAATGCTATTCATGATGGACTGTGGTAAATCACTAATTATTTGCCAGGCCATCACATAAAAAATTCTGCTCTATTCTTATACCATCACTATGGCTGAAATAGAAAGCAGATCATAAAACTTATATTTTGTCTTTTCTTTAACTTATCTTCTGACTTGCTTTAAAAATCCCTAAATAATATGTACTCTGTTGCTTAGCTTTTCTCCAAAGAACTGCTTTTGCCAAATGAAGTATTTTCTTTTGCTATCACACAAAAATGTTTCTGGAAGGTACAGTGCAAAGCTTTTAATTCTGGGAAACTGTTTTGAGGTTTTCATTGATTCCATGGATTAGAAATAATTTTACACTTATTATACCAGTGCAATTAAAATACCTCAGTTCCATTACATTTAAAACCGTATTGTCTGTTTAGGAGTTACCAGATGCGCCTACTCTATAAAGCATTGCTTAGAATGAAACCACTGCAACACAGTCTTTGTTCTGAGTGTGCCAACCATACAGTGAATGGAGAGAGGTGTGTCACAGCTGTAGAAAGGGTTAAAAAACTAATTCTTAAAACAATTTTGCTTTCATGGATCTCAGACTGAAAAAAACCCCAAACTGATTTGCAAACTAAGGCTTAAAAAAAGTGAGCATGCTTTTCAGGTAATTTTTGCAAGTTACCACAACTCCTGATAATCATAGAATCATTAAGGTTGGAAAAGACCTCTAAGATCATTGAGTCCAACCGTCAACCCAACTCCTGATAATAGGACTAGTGGAAACTGAGTATTTCATTTGTTATTAAATCTGGCTCAAGGGGAACTATTAAATTTCCTATCACGTTTTGCCAGTCAGAAAGATTTGTATTTACATGTGCCCTGTGGCTTAAAAGCATTTATTCTCTCTGTGTATCACATACGATAACAGAAATATATATGCTCTCCATCATGATTTGATATGGCACATCTATGAAATATGTCAGAGGATACATTCTCACGTTGTGATGACACCTTGATCTTTATGCAAAAATACACATATAAGTGTGTAAATTGAGAAACTAATACAAAAAGGAAGTGAAGTAACACCATTGGAAAGCTGTCAGTATGCTGTTTGCTGTCTTAGGAACTGGATAGTGACATTGGACTGGTGATGCAAAACAGCTCTGGCCTTGTACTGCTCAGATTATTTCATGTAGAGAAGTTTCTTTGATGTTTAGAGGAAAAGGTTTAAGAAACTGTATTGAGTTGTCTCTTCGTTCTCATCAAAAATGGGAGGTTCAAGGTGAGGAGTGAAACATTTGCAAACGTTGTACAGATTTTGTAAAAGGTTTGGGGTAGGTGTAGTATGCTTTGAACAGCTCATTTGGGCAAGTAGGTGGGCCAGCTGCTTTCTCCACAGAGCCAATGTCTTTAAGGAGAGGTGTTTAGTGGAAGAGGCTGGGCTCTGGTTGCAAAGGCATCAGATGTTCTTGATCTGCTTAGGATAGGGAGCGTGAGAGTCTTTGGAGCACGTGGAACAATTCATTATCCATTTTACTAAAGACTTAAAGGCACTCTGGTTCCTCTCTGTAGTGATACATTTTTCTTCTGTATGTACTATGTGGAACCTTCTCTTTCAATAATTTCAGTAAGTGTCACTTAGTGTGTTTCAGGGAAAGCTGCTGTCTGTGACTTGAGATAGTTAGACCTGTGTTCTAGGAAGAAAGAATGGGCAAAACTGGTGGTCCCATCACTGGAGCTGAATGCCAGTATCCCTCTGTGGTTTGACAAAGTGCCAGTGTATATTTAAGGAACAATTACTAGATCTTAGATCAAGACTTCATCTTCTGACACTGTAGTCTCTTCAGCTATTACCTGGTTGGGGAGGAGGTTTAGTTTTGTTTTTTCTCCATTTGGGGCTCAATTACTGATTAGCTTTACTGGACTCTGAAAACATCAAGCCTACTATAATTCAGAGCTCAGTAGGTGTATTTTGGTCCAAGTTTAGCACTAGGGAAACTATGGAGGCTTTGTTTGCTGTGTTGATAGGCCATCTCTCTCATCTATTCATTCTGCTTGCTATACTTTTCTAGCTTTTTTTCCCCTACCATTGGAGTTAATTTTTTATTTCTAATCTATTTTCTATTCTCCTGTGATTAGGTTCCTGCATCTGACTTTATCTATTCAATTCTCTACACTGTCTTTTTCAATTTCGTTGTTGCACCTTTCACATGTTAAATTTAGATTCCTTTTGTTTACTTCATTATTCATTTTTCATTCATTTATTCTAGTTTTCAGCGGGTTTACTGCTACTCTCTGCCTTTTGCATTGCAAAGAAAAATGTTAAATATTGTCTCATTCCATTATTCTGTCTCCCTCATCTCCTACAGTCTTTGCACTGTTACCAGACTGTCTGCTTATGTGAGCAGTTCATTTTCTCATTGTTTTCCTTTAAGCCCATATCTTTGCAGAGTGTTATTTGACACTTAAGTGAATTCATTTTTAGTTCCAGTACTGTGGGATTTCTGTGACTCCTTATTGCTGCTCGATTCTCTTTTCCATTCCATCAGACTTCTCTGACATTTTCTCTTCAAAATTTCAAATTTTTTTCGTTCTCTGTTCAACAAGACATGAAACAAGAACAGGAATCCTTTTGCCTAGCTCTACAACTCTTACACTGGGACAAATTTGAGCAAACAAGCTCAGTGAGTATAGAAGCACCAAAATTCACTTCTTCGCTCCCTTCCTAAATTAAAGGGAACCCCTACTAACGGTTTGGGTGAGGTTGGGGGAAGGAGACACAGTACATGTATAATTTAAGTATGCAAAAGCAGAAAACCAGCTATGTCAGTGCCAATGAGAGCAGTTCTTTACCAGTATTTCGAAAGTTTCCTGGAAGAACTGCTGGACACCATTTGCCCATAGAAAGCAAATGTTTCACTTCTGCTTCAGCAGAGGTTTCTGGCTGTAAGCCCTTTTGTAGCTCTGTGCCTGATAATGTTTGGGCACAAAGCTATAAATGAAAATCTATAGCATTTAATGATAGTGTAATTACGCTTATATCTAACTTTTGCTGGTAATCTGCTGTCACCACTCAAACACAAATCTAGTGTACTGTTAGAAACCGGTATCTCTCAGTAAGGAAATGACTTGCTGTTAAATCTTTGAGTGACTACTGAAGTCTTCCCTTGCAGGTTTCATCCTCAAAAATATTTTACATGGAAAGCTGAAATGAAAGGATTCACTTCCTGAAGAAGTGAAGTCTTCAGTGAAGAAAAAATAATCTAAGCCTATCTGTTTGGGGAGGCTGCTTGATTAGCTGGAATACAATCTTTCTCACCATTTCTGCCTGTGTTATCATATCCAATAATTACTGACATTTTATGCTGTATTTCTGTAGTTTACTGACTTGTTCTTATTACTCTGAAGATATGGTGTATTGATGTAGTGAGAACTGACAGCGTGCAACACATGCAAAAGCTTGGTACTGGTGAAGACTGAACACTTCAAACCTTTCACTTTAATAAAAAATTAGGAATTATGCTTTGAGGCTGTCTTGATGGTTGATTTTTTTTTTTTCTTTTTTCCCTCCCTCGAAAGGACGCACCAACCACTGGTCTGCGATCATTGGTAGTTCTCACTCGAAGAACTACATCCTTTGGGAGTATGGAGGATATGCTAGTGAAGGTGTCAAACAAGTTGCAGAGTTGGGGTCCCCAGTAAAGATGGAAGAAGAAATTCGGCAGCAAGTAGGTGTAATTTAGTGCATACTTTAAAAAATGCATCCTACCTTGGCCTGTGAATGATTTGTCATTGACAATGTCTCTGAATGTCATTTTGCTGGCTAATTTTCAGATAAGCAGCTTAGAAGATCTGCCTGTCTTTCTAGACTCATTCTTACTCTGGCAAAAGTTTTTGTCTGTGAAAGGACAAGTAAGTTGCAGTATTCTGAACTTAGAAAATCTATGTGTCATGCAAGGCATAAATCAGAGGTAGAAAAGTAAAATTCATCTTTCCGGGCTTAATCATGATGACACTTAGTTTGTTAAAGGAATACCATGAAGACGGCAAGCAGTATGCCTTAATCCTTTTTGAAGTGGTGATTTTTAATTTATAGTACATTGTATTTTTTTTTTTTTTCCTGGTAAGCACCTTATTTGCAATTTTCTGCAGATTCATTCAGTTAGAAATGCTCTTACAGGAGAGTGAGGTGATTTTTGTTGCTGAGCAGGAAACCTGTACACAACTGCACTAATAAAATTCGATGAATCAGGATTATGGTTTAAGGGCAAAAGAGCCTTTACAGTGTATTATCTTACAGGGGATTGATTCAGCTGAACAGAAATCAATCTTTCAAATACTTCATAGATGATTTTCATTTTGTTACATCAAGTAACAAGCAACCAAATAAAATATGCCAGGACATGGTGATGATTATTATTAGGACATCTACCTCCATAAAATTTAGGGACTCACTGGAAACTGAGCTCAGTTATAAGACAGAAAGAATGTAAATATTATTACATATAATAGAGCTATACATACAATTTTATGTAGATGTATGTGTGTGGGTAAGTGCATATATAATATATAGTTATGATTGCTCCACATGGAAGAGAAGGCAGAAATTGTCCCCAACACCTTATCACCTTGTACAGACAAGGCGGGAGCAGAAGGGAAACAGCATTCAGTAGGAAAAGTTAAAGGCAGAGAAGTTAAAGTCAGATCTGGTTTACTGGAGTCTCTGTCAGATTGTGCTTTCCTGACTTTCCCCCCAAACTGATAAAGTGATACAAGCGAGGAGGAGGCCCAGTCCGAGGTAGAATAGTCAGGTGGGGAAGCAGGGACACACTGCAAGGGACAGCAAAATGGGAGCCAAAGGGCTTGTTTTGGCATTTCATGTGCCTGCTTTGCCATGCCAGCCTTTAGCATGCCGTGAGACGCGTGACTTAATATTTAATTGCTATGCGGTATTTTTAATGTATTCCTGGGACACTTTCTGCTTTTGCCAAATGTACTGAGAATTAAAGATCTCAGAACAGCTGGAATTTTATAGAAGTATTTGTGTTTCAATCATTCAATGCCCATTCTTTTTTATAAGGTAGAAATTTTAACAATAAAGTCAAAATAAATATCGTGAGAATGGAAAATGGTACTTTACACTTCAGTAATGAACAAAATTTTATTCATGTATCACAAACATGCTTTCCTGAATTATCTGGTTTTTTCCTTAGTTTTGAACACATGTAAGAAACCCTCTGTACCTACAATTATTTTTGCTACATTTGTGTGAATCTTTCCTATATTTGATACTTCTGAATATGAAGTCAGCAAAACTAAAAGCAGTATTTAAGATGACAACGTTGATTAATAATATTCGCTTTTGGTAACTCCTGTGTGTTAAAGAGACAGTATTTTGCGGCCTCCTATATAACACTTAGATTATATACAGAGTTATACAGAGAGATACAAAAAAAGATTCAATTATATTTATATAGACAGTGTAGAACAACCTCAAAGTCTGTTTTGCCCACAAAAAAACTTGTATAGTGAAAGGCTTTGCATTCTAAATTTCATTTGCTGTTTTGTGATGCTTAAGTGTATATAATCACGATAGAAGAACAGCTAGTGTGTTTGACAAGAAACTCCCAAACGCAAGAAAAATAAAATAAAACCAGCTTATAATTTAATATATTAAAGGGATACGTAAGGAATATGAAAGGAAAAAACACGTTGAATATGGGGAGGAGATGTCTCTTTATCCTATAATAAACCTTTGGCGTACCTGGGAATAGAAAGTAGGTCTTGATCCTAGATAACTTGCCTTTGCATCTTTACTGAGAGGTGGCTGGATTTTATCCTAGCAATACTATGTAAACCCAGATAGATTAAAATTATAGCTGAGTATTCCATATATCACATGTAATTTATAATTTTTGCTGCTTACTTGGGAAATCAAGATTTTCTCATAGTAGGTCCACACGAAATAAAATCAGATTAATTAGTATCTTTGTACTAAAATAGAGAGAATTTCTTTACACGGTCTTCACAAATACTTTATAAATAAGGGTTTGGCGCATCTGAATTGTAACTACACAAAGATTAGGTCTGGTCCAGAAGCAGCCCGGGGCATGGGGAAGGTATGGGATGAAGTGCAAGTAGGGGTGCATTTGTGAAAGGTCATACCGAGCATTGATGGAACAGGCAGTGAATTTGAAGGGAATACAGGAAAGAATGAAAATCATGACTCTTTCTGCTTTCTGAATTCTGGGTTCTTTGTCATTATGTGCCATGTATTTGTGAAAAAGAGATGTGTTTATACACTGGATTCAAATCAGAGGTGATTGTGACTTTTAGAGTACATAAAATAGCTAACTGGCTACAATTTCGGGGGCTGCTGAAATCACACATGAAATTAATGAATGTCGCAGTTCATTTCAACATTAGGCCTGTCTGACTGTGTCAAACTTGCAGTAATTCCCCTGATTCTCCTGGTTCAGTCTGATCCAAGCAACGAAGTAGTGTTGTAACTGGATATTGCCTAGAACAATGCAGCATATCAACAACGGCAATAACATTTTTATCGAGTTTATTTGACTTTTTGTTTCTTTTTATCATGTGTTTAAGCTGTGCTAGTGTTTTTGAGAGATACTGAGCTATAGTTCTACAACGAAGACAGCAGAGCTAGTAATGCCAGGAGCTAATTTGCTGACATTTCATTCAGGCATGCATTTTTTTTTTAATTGCACTTTCTCCCTTGCAATATCCCTGCTTGCCTTGAGATTTGGTAGCATTGTTTCCCTCCCCACACTTCCCAGCCTACCTCAGGATCCATTTCCCCCTTTTCCATTTCTTATTCTACCTTTATTTCCCCTATCTGTCGTCCTCCCAGCCTTCTGTTGTGGGGTGGTGGGCGGATGCAATTCATTAAAATCACCCTCCCAAGCTGCTTTTGAGGTTTTTGAAAACACAAGAAGGGCAATTTTGGTGCTTAATTCTGGTGCCTGGACCCAGACCTCTGTGCAGCGGCACGGGGCTGGGGCCGTAGCCCTCGCCTGCAGCATGCCCACAGCCGGCAACACGTTTCTCAGAAGGCCAGGCTTGGGTTTGGACATCTGCTGTGTGCCTATTGTGTTTTGTGTGCGATTTCTTGGGTGAATACATAGACACGTATTTATGTAACTGGCATCTGTGTCATTGACGTTATCTAAGGTTTTATTAAGAAAAAAAAATTCTATCTAATGATTTTTATGAATTATTACTAAAAATTTACCATCCGTGTATGACACAAAGAAAAAAAGGCTTCCTTTAAACAGAGCTTTGTTAAGAAGTGTCCTAACAGTTATGTGTCATTAACTAAAGATTCTCAAGCGTGAACATTTCTGCTCCCCATTTGACAGACTGCTGAATCATCATCAGCTTTTCTTCTTGACTGAGCACCTTCGAATGCTCTGATTTGTGTTGTTACTGTAAAGAGCCTGTGTGATATTTTTGCATGGATGGTCCTGGGTACTGTAAACTTGCTTTGTAGTTTGTTTATCTGGGAGAACTTAAAGGAACTAATCGGCCTTTGTGTTAAACTTTTCCTGGCAGCCTGGAAGGAAAGCCGCAGCACATAAGAGTTTTACTAAAACAATCTGTCAAGTGGTTAATGTGTACAATAGGATAATTCATGCGTTATACTTCAGGGGTTATAAATGAACAAAGGATGGAAAAGGAATTATGTGAGCAAAAGAATGTTCACTGACCTCATGTATCTCTGAAATATAGTCACTCTTTCACTTTGTTTTCAGAAAGTCTGATTTGTTCAGAACCTGTTATTTGATAAACTGCCTGGACAGAAAAAAATACAGAATTTGAAAGAGGAATTCTGCATCCATATTGTGATCTCTCTGTTTAAACAAGCAAACAAACAAACAAGATGGTTAAAACATGAATCAAAAAGACTAACATGTAATGCTGAATGTCATATCCTAGGCAGATGAAATAAGATTAAAATAGAGATATAGTCATTCCTCTTTGGTTTAAATCTCTCACACCTTAAGAGAACTCATTTGGTTTTGCCTAATTATTTTAAGATAAACACTAAGTCATTTTGCCACCAATTTTTTTAAATCCAGGATAAGTAATATTCTGTACCTTGCTGCTATCTCCAGGAAATGCAGTTTGTACTCTCTGCTTATTCCCTATGGACACATAGATGACATTCTTACAGGTTTGGTTTAATGCTCTCTGAAATGTCAGTAAGTGGGATGACTTTTTCCATTGTCTTCAGTGGCCTCAGATTAGAGCTGACTACACCTCCAGACCTTTGAGAAGAGCAAGTTCTGCTTTCCAGTAAGATGCTTGTAAATTTTTTAACACATGATAATTTAACTTATTTGTGAAGACCATTTATTAATCGGAGATGAAACCTGAAATATCTGAAACTTTCTACAGAATAAAATATGTAATTGTTATGACTCTATCCAAACATTTATTTTTACAAAATAGTTCTGGTTTGGATTTTTTTTAATATATCCATGTAATTAAAAAAAAAAAAAAAGAGAGTCAAAATTAAAGTAATTTCATTGTTGGATTGATCCTGATTGATTGATTTTTTTGAGAAATGTAATTTCAGTATTTCAGTTGATAGTTACCATTTCATTACCTGTTTTGTAGCACAACACTATGTTCTTCCATAGAAAAATGGGGTCATTAGATTTTTCTGACTGAAGCTGGTAAATCACAAATTATGAAGAGGAATCTGCAAAATATATTGACTACTTTTTGTTATAGTGCTAGGCAAATTATTATCATGTTTACAGAAACAGGCTCAAAATTTTGCTTTTTGAATTATCTGTTATAGTGTACTTAGAGAAGTTAAAATTAGCTGACGAACCACGGAGGTTCAGCTGAGTTGCACTTGTGCTTGACAGAACAGCTGAAAATCCTCCCTGAACAGTTAAGCTTCACAGACCATGATACCCCTAACAATGTTTGAGAATAAGGCTACTTCGCACTTGATTGCTGCAGAAGTAGTTTAGTCTGTGCTTGTTTAAAGTAGCTAAAAAATTAGTGAAAACATGACGGCTTGGCCTTCGTTGCAGGTGGAGCTTAAAACATATACAGGATCTTAGATTATTTTGCCAGGTCTTACAACTGATATTTTCTGCTACTTTTGTTACTCATGGAAACTAGAAGAAAATGGCCAACTGGGATGTCTACCTTTGCTTAACCAAACCTTCAGTGAATGGTGTCAACATACCCACGGGGCCACTTCCTCCTCGGTCCCCGGGAGGGGATTTGAGTTCCCATCCAGTTTTCAGAGGCATCAGCCTCTCTCTGTTGAAAAGACAGGAACACCTAGGAAATATTAGTATGGCCATAAAGTCTAATATGAAAAGTACAGTCACTGTTCTTACAAATAGACCAAAAGCCCTTTAGGTTTCTGTGCAAAGCCCACAGAAATTTTCAGTAGATTTTGGACTTGGTCTAGCAATGAAATAGTAAACACTGTTCCAGCATGCTTTCTACTTTAGTTACAGTCTGACTGCATGTTTTTAATGCTGTATTTAATCTAATTGTGGACAGATCAAGCTGCTTGATTGTAGATTTGTATCTAGAACTTTTCTTTGCTCAGTTAGATTCCTCTACTGCTCTGTGCATACACCTCTATTGTGAATTATGGTACTTTTTATGCCTTTAGAAAATGTTAAGTGGTAGATTTTTCCATCCTTTCTTTTTGGAAGATATACCTTATATAATAATTTAAAATCTCTGGCATGTTGGTAATTCGAAGTTTTGAAATGCCTGTTTACTATGCTAAATTTCTGCCAAAAAGAAATTGTTGTCTATTTATGTCATAAAGGAAAGCTTTATCTACCAGTAAATAACTCATGCAACAGGGTTCAGTACACCTCTTCTAGGGTGGCTTCCATCTTTTAATGAACTTCTGTTGGAAACTGTAGTTAGGATGATTCACAGTTTGTGTTGCTTTCTTTAAAAAACAAACAAACAAAAACTGTTCATCACAATTGCTTTTTTTTTTAGTACTTGATAATAATAAAGATATGCTTCTCTAATAAGAAGTAAAGCTGATGTTGAATGCTGTGCCATTTTGGTCTTTGTGGCCATATGATTAATTGCTGTGAGCATGATACTAATGTAGGTCAAAGTACAGCATTCATTTTTAAAAGATACATGTTTAAAAGGTGCCTTTTTTTCTGACAAAAAATTTTTGAAATTAAAAAAAAACCCTTTAAAGATAATATTTAATTTTCTTTTATATCTTACTAGTGACTTAAAAGGCAGATACTTAGAGGTCGCTTCACTTTAAAAGAAAAAACATTAAGAAAAAATCAACTTTTTTCTGACATAACAGTAAATAAATTGTGTTTCTACAAATCCTTATTCTTCTGAAGAAAATGTGGAAACCCCAAATTTAAATTTCTTCACTGAGTTTTATCTCTGTAGGCTTATATAAACAACATAGTCACTGTATGTTCCTATCAGTAAGGTAGTATTTGGTTTCAATAATTACTGTAGTCTCTAATTGGAATTAAATTGCAAAAGTTTTGATTGCTTGTGCAACTGTTAAGCAATCATGTTTTGGCTTTAAAAATAAGTAAACATATGGAATGTTCACTTTGAGATACCAAAAAGAAAAGAAACATTCAGCTCTGAAGGTAAAAAAACCAAGTCATGTCCTTTTTTTAGTAAAAGCTTCACTTCTGTTTCTGTCAGAAAAACTATTGTTTTGTTGGTGAAAATAGTCCCTATAAATACTGGAAAATACATACCATTTTTACTAACTCTGCATAGTACAAAGCACCTTCATTTAGTCTAAATGCCATTGAAGTTAATCATTCTTTTACAAAATCAAGCTCTGACAAATAAATATTAAGTGGTGTATTATTTCCATGGGCCAAAACATGAAAGTTTCAACATACTTTTAATAGTTCATGCAGTCAGCCAATAAACATGAATAGGAAAATTTGTGCTTATTTGAGTACTCTGAAAATATCATTGTGCTATGGATAAGCTCTTAATCATTAGAGCACAGTTCTTATGCCACAGTTACTCCTGTGGTCCTGTGTGGTTCTTCTGTTTGGAGTATTGGGAGAGCTGGCAGATATTGAACACATTTTGTGCAAAACGTCCTTTTTATGATTGTGGTAATCTCCCTGGTTTAGAACACTAGGCAAAATACCATTTCGAAATTGTATTTAGCCTTGGGTCAAAACTTTAGCAAAATAGTGGCTTAGTTAACACTGCTTTTTCAAGTTTTGTCAAGTTGCTTTTTGCCAGATTTAGTAACAAGAACAGGAAAATGCTGTAAAATTACTGGAAACTCACTCTGTCAATAGAGTTGTAAATCTTAGTGAAACATTCTGGTTGCCATTGCTCATTTGGGTTTGTGGTACACCCTTAATCCATTTGTATTAGTTATGTGCAGAGCTAGGCCAGGTGCCTTATTGTCACAGAGAAATGGAGATCCTCTCTGCTGTTAAAGATCTGCGAAAATCAGACGGAGAATTTTTGCACTCGTGATCTAGAAACTGTTAAACCACCGTAGTTTAGTTCTGTGATGGGTGGGTGTTTCCCTTGCAGGAAACAGCCTTTGCGATTTAACGTGACTGGCGCAGTCATGCCAGAGAGAAGACGACAGGCGTGTGCTATTGTTGTTTCAAAAATTCTGTCTCAATATACTGGGGCGTGTGATGCATTGCAGAAAATTTCTTCATCTACTTAAAATTAGAAAATGCTTTTGGAAATTGTCAGCACTGAACAGACTCCTGTTAGGACATTGTTTTCATACAAAATAACCTCATGTTGACTCGCGCACACATGTAGCTATGCCATGCAAATGTAGCATCAAAAGGACTTCTCCCTCCCTACGTTGAACACATGGCCTGTGCTCCGTCCACAAACCGATCTTCAGTCTGCTCAGAAATGTGGAATTTCCCCCCAGTTAAAGTGGCCTCCAGTCATTTCCATTCTAAAAGACAAATAACTTCAAGGAGTGATATTTGGTCAATGTCAGGGACACTGGACATTCTCAGCATTCCAGGAGTCAATGGCTGTTTCA
>NW_009199526.1:0-10247 GCF_000690835.1 Fulmarus glacialis | reverse complement strand
CTGCCCGCCCCTCCCCCCCCCTGCCGCTGGGAGAAGCTGCAGGAGGTTGTTGGCCAAGGCCTTCTTTCTTAACCCTTTTCTCAGAAGTTACTGACAATCTCCTGTCTTCCCTCATTCCTTGTCAGCTGAGGAGTGCTGATTGTTCTGGTAATAGACAAGTAGAGATGATAAGGGGAAAAAAATAATCTTTATAATTATTTATAAATAATTATAAGCTCTCATCTTGCTTAATGAATTCCAGAGGTTTCACACCTCTAACTTGTATGGGAGTCTTTCAAGTTTTGCCCTCAATATCAAATTGATGTTTGCCATATCAGTTACTCAGTTATTGATATGAAACAATTTGCATAACCAAACAATGAGTTAAGGTTTTATCAGTTAGTTCAACAGTTAGTTTCCCTTTCATTTGCCTTAATTTGCCTTGCTGCTTATTTCCTTCCAATTATCACAGACCCTCCATTTCTAATATAATAAAACAGGAAGAAATACAACTTTTCAGTAAAATCCAATAATCGGCTTCTCTTTGAATAAAAAGACTTAAAACAAGGTAGAATTCTTTTTGCAGAAGACAGACCCTTCAAGAAAAAAGATTAAGTTTAACTCAAAGACAAGTCTTTCCTCAGTGAATTCTGATGCTAACTCTTGCAGAAATGGGACCAACAAAAATTCCTATGCTTTTTTAATGTCTATAATAGTTGAGAGCCCATCAAAGCTTATCAAGATTTTTTCTGCCTCTTTGATAACTGCCTGGATTGCAGTAAAGCAATGCTAGAGGAGGGAAACAGTTGCTTCTGCTTCAGGTAGATTAATTCATTTGGACAGTATGCAATAATTTTAGCTCTCCAGTACACAGACATGAAAGTCACTGGGAAATGTTGTCTGTTCAAGACAATATGATTGGATTGCTAGACATTATTTGCTAATTCTAAAGTCTTTTAAAATGTCTTGCCTTTTCATTTCCTGCAGTTAGATTTTATCGTACTGTTCTGCTGTCACAAAATTATTACTATCCTGTAGCAGATTCATCCAGTGGAAAGATGCAATGAAATTACTTTCAAATTATTTTCTTTCAGTCTACCACTGTAGTATTTTTAAAACATGGACATTTCAGATGCATTGATTCTTCTTGTGCTGCTAATACTGAGGGACAAACTCCATCTGACAGCAGAAGTTCAGCACTCCTACCAGCAGACTTTGGTCAGAGAAATCAGCCTGATCTGGATTTATTACTTGGAACTCCTCTGTTTTGGAATGGCAGCTCTAAATCCTAACAAGGCACAACAGATGCATTTGAGGAGCAACCCTAAGACACTCAGGAACTGTCTTACAGACAGACGAGCAGAATGTTAAGTAACTTAAACTGTGGAAGAGCTAACACCAATAATGTCAAGTTGTTTGCCGGGCACGTACAGCAGATGCTTAGGCTCCTCCTCCCCTGGGAGACATTGCCTAAACTCCTGTTGACTTCAGCGAAGTCAGGGTCAGAGTACCACTAAAAATTAAACTAGAGAAGAGTTTACTTCTCTCTGAATACTTTCATCTGCAGTGGCTTAACCTGTGATTAAAATGCAGTGGCTGCATAGCCAGTGGCATTCAGCTGCCTATCAAGGAGGTGCTGCAGAGGCTAAAGAAATGCCTGAACTCTCATTAGCAGCATTTGTCAGGAACCACAGGATCTTCCCCTGTTTTCTCTCTTGTTGCATTGTAAATATTGTTCAAAGGAACAGCATGATATAACAGCTGAAGCTAAGAGTCCTACTAGCTCATTTGACTTGCAAATGCTTAATTATTCAGATAAATTTTCAACTTAAACAAAAACTAAGGAAAAAAACCCACAATGTCAAGTTCATCATTCTGGCATTAGCTTTTTAGCATTTTTTTGTTTGTTTAGGAACCTCAGTTCAGAACTCTGTTACTGTGATTATATCAAATGCTTGTTTCCACCTACATTCCAGCAGAACACTCAGAAAAATACTACGTACAAGTATCATACATATTTAAAAAACAATTATGCGTGCAAATATGTGAATGTTACTTGGCCTGTGTCATTTTCTAAGGCAGCTCCTCTCAGTTAAATACCTGGATCACAGATACTGATTTCAAAATCGATTTATTGCATTTAATGTGCAATGAATAGGCATATTCATGTGTTATGTTACATATGTATTAATATGTAATGAATCGACTAGCCAAGTCACTGAATAGGGAGGTTATTCATCAGTCTTTATTTCAACTTTTAACTTTGTTTTCTTAGATTGCTTTTCCAGTCTGAATTTGAAAGGACTCTAATGGGTTGTAGTTTACTTCACTCAAAAACAGAAGCAGGACTACTTATTTTTAGGTGGGGGAAAGTTAATGCTGTTGACTAGTCTTTAGCTCAGGAAAGAATGATGTGCTTGCAGATTGTACGTTTCTTTGAAGTTCAAACATTGACATAAAATAACATATGAATGAATTTAGGAACTGTAATATATGCTGCCACCTGAAACAGATTCAAGAGTTAACACAGGACTCAGATGGAAATGCCTGTTACTGTCATTAATTTCTGGTTACAAACTCTCTGGATTCCTTTTAAAAAGATGCTATTGGATTCTCTGACAGTCAGCTCTCTCCTTTAAACATAGCTCAACTCATTCATTATATTCTTGCTTCAGTCAGTGATATCTTCATATAAATACCATTACTTATATCATGGGCCGTATTCTGATGTTCCAAGAACATTATGTGGAAAAAAGCTGTACAAAAGTTATTGGAAAGGAGACAATCAAGAGTAGAGTGGAATAATTGTTACCTGCATTGACATTCATCAATATTTGATGACAATATTGTAGCAAATGATATGAAATATTGCGCTCAAATGTAGGTATATTGATAACTGAAAATATTCTATAGAAAATGTGTTTTCAAATAATAATTTGGAAATTTATGTGAGATAGTAACCTGTTTCACAACATGTAAGTCGATGCTTTGCCAGGATAAACATTGAGTACCTCAAATGCTTATTTTCTTCTTTATGAGTGAAAAGAGGCCAGCGCTGTACCTGGAGTGGTCTATGAGGTGCTTAAATACCGTATACCTTACCTATATTGTAAGTCATCTAATTTGGACAAGTCAGTTTATTCCTCATATCATATTTTGTTTTATACAATACTAGTCAGTCTTGGGAAAGGAAAAAAAAAAATGAGCCAAGTGGCTGGATAAATTATTTTATTTACATAAATGGAATGCATCTTAAAATTATTATCTGTGCTATATTCCCTATGAGTTGGAAATACTAATTTAGACGTTGAGGATGCAGTGATTTTTGCCGCTCTCCCCTTCTTTTATAACTGACTTTTTGAATACTTTCAATACTTTTAATACATTCAATACTTTAAAAATATCTTATTTAAAAATAAATATCAACATAGAAAACAGAACTCTTTAAAATAGCCTCTATTTTTAAATTCCATTGAAATTTGGAAAGGAGAGTTTATTAAGCATTTTTTGTTATAGACTGAAAATACAGTGGACTTGGACTACATAATTCATAAAGTTATTTTGATACACAAACCACATAAATTATTGATATTAGTTGCAGGTTTGGGGATTGGTTATTGAATATCTGACAGACAGATGTGTCTATAAACCAAGCAAGGATTAAGTAAGTGTGAGTGCATTTGTGCCTTACGATATTTTAAATTGCATTATATGAGATGGGATTTATTGCTCCTATTTGGATATAAATTCCTATATTAGTTGACAGTGGAGTGGAAGAGGATGGATGATTTCTTGAAGACTATCATTTTCAGCATATGTAAATCGGAACTGCAACTTCTCATTTCAAGTATGCTTATTAATCTATTAACTGTACCTACTTTTTTTCAGTTTGAGAGAGGATTCTTAATATGAGGGTAAGGGGAATGAAGAGAGGGGAAATGAACAGTCGGTGGTTTTGCTCACAGAGGAAGAAGTTATAACTTTGTTCATTTTTTATTTATGATGAACGTAATCTTCATTTGGCTTTGTAGTCATGGAGGTTGGGGTCTACAAAATGATCGTTTATTATTTATGTTCAAGTTGCTAAGAGGAAGAAGCTGTGCTTTGGGGCTGTGCAGGAGGTTGAAGACACTAGCACGACCGATGTGCATTCTAGCTAAAATTTTGTAAATATATCTAGTCATATATGAACCGCATACAATACTGATTAATATCCACGGACTCTTTTCAGTGGGCTTTTTCTTGTTCCCTACATTCATGCTCCAAAACATCAAAATGCAGCATTTGCTTTTAGTGTTCTTCCAAAACAATTCAGTCAGTTCAAATATAATAATGGCCATATAATATATATAGTTTAATGTTTAGACATATGAAAAGGCTGTTGATAATAATTTTCTTACCTCTGTAACTGACGTCAAACGTCTGTAGCTAGCCATACATATGTAACAAGAGATATATCCAGTATCTGAAATCTGCTTGAGCATCACTAGCTTTTCGTCTTGAGCCATTTTATCAAGGGGCTAAGTTGTCACTGACGAATATAGAGCTATGAATAGTAATACTCTGTTTTCTTAAAACACAAGATGCATGCATCCCCCCAATCTTTAGATTAAGAAAGGCATCCAGAAGTTCTTAAAAATAATTTGCAACCAAGGTCTGTTGCTATCTCTTTATTTCTCCTTGGCTTAAAAAAGCTACAATACTGCAAATAAACGAAATCTCGTGGTTATTTAAACTATATGACAAGAATATGTGCGGTAATACTCACGAAACAGCTTGTGTTGATAGCAAATTGAAAATGCATGATTTCTTTTTAAGTATAGGAGTTTGAATCCCCCACACAGACCTTCTTAGAAATGTAGTACAGAAGCTTTTTCTTTTCATTTTGCAAATGGAAATGCAATTTTTCTACATCCCATATAAATTCACTTTAATAATCACCCCCTAAAATTAAGGTTTAAAAATTTGCTATGTCATTAGTCAAATAAAAATGTTTCATTTGAATTATATAGGCAAAGAAATACCCACAGTAGACACCTAAGATATAAGAGCTGTCGGTAAATTATCTGTCAACTGCCACTTTGGATATTTCCTGTTTTGTTTTTCTTTCTTTTTTTTTTTTTTTTTTTTCACACAAAAAATTGGGTAGAATTGGTGCACATGTACGGTTCTGTTGCACTTTTTCTCCCTCCCTCTCTTTTGCTCTGTCCTTTTCATATATGCTTGTAGATGAAGGAGGAAGAGAGACTCAGGAAAGTACAGACAACTTTCATCACTTTTACTACAGAAATGTTAAATGCTAGAATATAATCTAACAGTATTTATCTAAGAATCTTTAACTGATTTAATTTACATAACTTCCAATGTAGAAGACTCTCTGTTCCACTGCATCAATATCTAATGCGCATTTGCCAGCCTGTTGTCATTGTCAGCCCTGTATTCCCACCTGGTTTGAGACCTGGTTTAGTCACAAACAAAGCTTCAGCACTTTTGCTGCCAGTAGCAATGGTGTTGCCCCAAAGCTGTGTAGGATGTTCAGAATGGTTTTGGTAGACACAAGAAATGCAATGAGTTCAGAAAACCCAAGACCTGAGTTTTTGTAGGTGTCCTTTTGAAGTGGGCATTTTTACAGCTTGTATTTTGTATTTGCGCACATGAGTGTCTGTAGGCGAATATACTGAGTTCGTTCTGAATTTTACATCAGTTCAGAAATATTAAGAATGTGAAAGGCAGGTTACTCCTTGATTATTCATATAATATTAACGATATTAATGTTTCTTAATTCAGTCAGAAATCTGCCTATGTGGAAGTCAGTGCATCTTTGCACACTTGGGACTCATCTGCCTGGGACAACTTTTGGATGTAAGGAATGGCTTGAGTTTAAGAGACAATAGTTATGCTGCATTAACTCCACAGGTGGAAACTGTTGTTCTGGAGAGGTGGCTTTCTTGCATTGTAGCTTAGCAATGTTCCAACACACTGAAAGACAGCTAAATAAAGGAAGAAAACTGCACAAAAGAATCGTAGCTCGGAGTAACAGTCCTCGTAGGTGATCTGTTCTACAGTAGCTCGTTGAGGCTTTTGTAGACAAATTCAAAGTTACAAGGGCATATCTATGAGAAGATAAGAATCCAGAGTGTCCTGTCCTGAGAGTTACCGAGTAGAGATATGCTTCCTTGAAATCACTGCATTATAGTATCAATGCTCATTAGATTCAATTGAAAGGCTCCTCATTACTTTAATGGGACTTCACATCCTCACAGCCGGAGTCCTTAGTTGGTTGTAGTCCCAGTGATTTCACTAGGAAAATTCTGTAAACTTTCTTCGTGGAGTTAATGTGTGGGTTTGGGGCATACAGATCTTTTGGGGTGTGTCATTTCATGTCACCTCACAGGACAAAGGTCTAAATCAAAATCAAAATTATTTAAAAAGAAAAAACCTTCCTACGTAAAATTCAGATCTGCATTTCAGAATGAAATTCCAGGGGAAACAAGTGCCTGCTTTTATATGGGATATATAGTGTAGTTAGGCGGGAGAAGAGTTTATTTATATGTCTTTCTTTACTTATCTTGTTCCTTTGAGCAAAACTTAGTGTCTATTTTGTTTGTGGAATCGCGTTTATATTTTTGCAATACCTTCAGAAGAAATGCCACTTAGGCTCAGCACTTCTGCAACAATGTTAAGGAAAGTAGATGGAAAAATTCATTTTCACTGAACAAAATAAGGAGAAAGCGCACTGTGTTCCATAGGTACATGGTTGTTTTAAAAGCTTGCCTTTTCAAAAGTTAATTACGTGATTGCTGCATTACTTAAGAGCTGAGAAGAACATATCTATAATGAGCAGAATCTGAATAGATTTTTAATGCATCTCTTTTTTAACTCTCCCTGTGGCTAGGAGTGCTTATTGAGATCTTCATTTACGATAGATTACTGCTACTTTTGTAAGGTGCTTTCCCACTCTCCATAATTGATGTATTAGTATATCCCCTAAGCGTATTTTCTTGTTCATCTTTACTCCATTAAGATTAAACAGAATGGTCATTAGATCATAAAGAAATAAAATATTCACTTCGCTACTTACTGCAAAAAAGCTGCTATTATCTGTCAAATATAAAGATTAACTTTGCCTTTAGGTCCATTTTTAATGGCCTTTTAAATATAGCCCTGAACCACTGTAACACACAGTAATAGATGAACTTTCTTCATCAGGGGGAAGTATATCTTAATTAGGTGTCAGCCCCAGAATTTTTTGCTTAGCTCATGCTCTTAGCTGTGAAAGGTTTTTATTCATGGTTATCTGAATTCATGACACAGTTGCAACACAGGTTAAAATTAGGGAGGTGATTTGTACTTTATTACTTGCTATAGACTTTTTAATAGGTTTTAATTAAAACGTCAAAGATCATATTCTGTATATATTTCTTGTTCAAATAACAGTGGAGAATATAAGTTTGTAAAGATATAAAATAACCCAATTTTCAATGTGCAAGCATAAATTGCATTTGCAAACAGGTGTTCAATCATGAGACAAAACCAAAATTTTATTCTTAGAAATTTAGGCTTGCAGAATGGTGTGTGTTTCCCTTATTCACTATAGTCCCTCATTACTTTTCTCCACTGCTCTTTTCTTCGAAGGGAGAAAAAGAAAATGTTTCAAATGGTGAAAGTAATTTTCAAAGGGCATCAGGGAACACAGAGGACATTTCTATTTTATGATTGAGCACTAACAGATATAAAATACGTAAAATGTATTCAGCAGCATAACTGCAAAGGTGTTCTTGCCAGTAATGGTCATGTTTACAATCCATCAAACTAGATAAACTTTGCAAAAGAAATATGGTGTTAATGACTGATTGATTTTATCAGGAGCAATTGCAGTCAGATATATTTTATGGATTAGTTCATTATTAATGCTGTCATGGCTCCAAAGTCACAGTGTTCACAGACAACCAGAGAAGTATCAATACTCAGTAGTTTTGATTGTTACTGACAGTGAGATCTCTCCATCAGTGCTTAGTTCTGGGGCATTTTTCTGATATTACTGAAATAATTTAAGATTTGGCTATAATTCAGAATTGTAATGATAAGCTTTGGGATATTCTAGCTTATGTTTATTTTATTAGGTTTTTTTAATGATGTTGCTAATTTCTGTAACACTTAAGGTCTTCCAAGGGAAAAGCCCTTTTCCCAAGAACTCTGGTGTGCTATAAAGGCATTCTATGATTTTATTTACAGGAATTAGCAAAATAATGTGATATTTCATCCATTTAAAAATAACTAGTTTTCAGTAAAGAGTTCGTGGAAAGACTAAAGAAAATGATCGTTTCGGTTTTATAAACTGAAATTATAGACAAGATAGTAAGATACCTTATTTTAATACTAAGTATGTGTTTAGTTAGTTAGATTAAGGCTTTCCTTTTTTTAAGTCAGAAACTTAGCCTTTAGGGTAACAATCCTTTGGCATCAAAGCCACCACTTTCTGTCAGTAGTGCTTTAGTTTTGTTAGCTGCAGATACCTCCCTGAGTGCCCCCAGATCCCCAGGGCTGGGTCAGGTGTTTCAGGTCAGTGCTGACCTGATCTCAGCACTGCTGCCTTCTCCCCGTCTGGGAGGGAAGGTGCTGTTTCCTACTTGACTCGGCGTTTTGACACATCTCTGAAGTTTGTGTGCCTTGTCATTTCATTGGGAACACAGCCCCTGTGATGCTTATAGGAAATGTTATTTCTTCTTTTTATGGGTTTTCTTTGGGTGAAAACATTCTTACTGACACGTCCCTCACTCATTATGTAAAGCAGGTAATTAACTGATTACTTGTGCTCCACTTAGCAACATGGTTGGATATGTGTCACTCTCGGCAATGTTCAGAAGAGGGCAGTTTACTCAGAAGATGCTCCTCCAGTGTCACCTTCAGTATCCTGGAAGCCCTTCTCACTCTCTGCTGGACTCCTTGAGTGGGTCCCACTGTCCGTGACTGGCGCTTCTTTTACGGCCTTGGGCAATTACATCTACCTGGCCTAGGCCTGTCGCTGACCTAGGCCTGCCGCCCCTCCTAACCAAAGGCTCTGACAGAGCTGCAGTAAGTACCCTTGATCGCCTCAGTGGAGCTCCACCGGAGACAAGGGCTGCAATTAAATTAACAATAAATAATCAAGATAATTTGGTCCTTTGACACTTATCTGTAAATGTTTTCTGCCAGCCTATACGCAGCGCAATAGCAGTGCCATTTCTTATGTATTTGTTGTGCAAAGTAGAGGAAATTAGTTCATGACATGTTCAGTCTTGCCTTTACTTTTCATCTCATCTTTTCTTCTAATCTTCCTGTAATTGCACTGAAAAGCATTTTAGTAAACGTATATCAACTTTTCCTGAAATTGTTTTCCAGGCTTCTCTTAAAGAGCACCTATGTTTCAACCTCTCCTAGATTGTATGCCATTATTTGGTCAATTCTTCTGTACTTAATTTCCAGAGTTTATAGAGTATGTATTCTTTTCTTTAAATAGCTGTTCAAATTAAGTGAAGGAATTCGGTTGCAGGCCATTTATTCATCCATAATGTTACATGAGAAAATTTTTCACCCTCTTTTTTTTCTGTGGAAGGTATAATAAACTAGCTTGTAAGTCCCTTGTCAGTTTTTATTTCTGCCTTCATGTCTTTTTAACATCTGTTTCAGGAAGACCAGGCTTTGTTTCAACTCCAATATTGTTTTGGCCAGTATATGCTGAAAAAAAAATACTGTGAAGCATTGTTAAATTTACAAGTAAATTATACAAATTCCTATATACTCCTAATATGTTTTGACTGACCAGATGTTAACTAAAACCCCTAAGCTTTCCCATGTGCTGGTGACTTTAAAGAGACACAAAAATAGCAATATAAAAATAGAAAAAATAAATAACAGTTAAATGAATTGCTTTTCATATCTGTATGCCATAGATCTGTTATCTGTTTGATAAAGGAGGAAAAATACCTTGCTCTTTACAGAAAATATTAGAGCTTTGTGACCCTGTAAAATTTTATTTTTTAGTAGCAGAAGAGATTGGGCCTTTTCCACCTAATACAGTGCTGCCTTTGGGCTTGAAACACCCACAGTCAGACTTCAATCTAAGAGAAGAATCTCTGGAATAAGGATGATTGAGAGAAGCAATAGCCTCCTCATCGGAATGTTTATAGCCAAAGATCTTTTTTTTTTTTCCTAACCTTCTATTGCTGTCATGTAGTAATGTCAATTCTTGTGGATATATGAGTGTATTGGGTTTGCGTGGCAAGGTT
>NW_009199525.1:34765-43547 GCF_000690835.1 Fulmarus glacialis | reverse complement strand
TATCTTCATAACCAAAACTTATTAATCTTCACATATACTAAGCATCTCCTAACACCCTATCCATTTTACAAAAAGTAGATTTAAAAAGAGCTAAAAAAACCACTGCAGAATTTTCCTGAAGTCTAGTAAAGCTATTTTGCTGTAACCAATAAAGTAAAATAATATGGGCCTATGGGATACTTCATTCAGGAGGAACCCAAACCACTATGCAAACAGTTTATACATTCAAGACTATTCTAGGTGTGTACACATACATTATTTCACTGTAAATGCTGCTGAGTAGTTGTAAGAGCAGATAAATTTTTGGAAACAAAAACAGATTTTGATCAAACCATGATGCTAAACTCCTTAATTGTGTAATAACTGTACTAAACACGTGATCTAAAAAATAACCCCAAATGACAAAATCCCTTTTTTTTGCAATTTACACTGGCCAAGTGATTTTTAGTTAATGCTAAGCTTCAAGTACAGAGGAGAAATAAAAATGCTAAGTATAAGCAAAAGCTGAATTTCTTATTCATGGGTGAAACAAATGTAGCAAACAAAAGTCTCATCAAAGCTGAATTATAGTATAATGCAGACATGCAATTGGAAGACATCTGACAAGCAACAGGTAAATGAACATAATATATCTGGGGCTTGGATGATCTCCAGTGACCTCTTCTGTAATACAGTTTCCCCTTGCCGTCTTTGAACAATGGAGGAAAAACACGTATTGTAAAGAAGTTCAGCAAGAATGTTCGGAAAAATATTAATGAACTCAATTATTTCACTTAAAGAATTTAGAATAAAACAAATAGCCATTGTATATTTATCATGCCTGTTGTTATTGTTCCATATAGTAAATGATAGTACTTCTAACAGCTCCCAAGCTAGAAATCTCTTTTGCTGGGGAAAAAAAAAAAAAATTAAATATTGAGAATCAGTAAGCTCCATGTGAGAGAAAAAAACTCTCTTTTGTTATTTTTCTCTTTTCCTTCATCCCATATTCTACTCACCTGTTGTACCTGCTGTTTTCACTTGTATTGTAAGGACTATCTATAGGTTGAATGTATTGTTAGAAATTCCATTCTCAGAATTTGTAAACTGCTTATTACATCCTGAAGCTTTTAAATTGATGTTAAAAAATTAAACCCTGGAGACCTAGAACGAGAAGGAGGGAGATGAAGAGGGATATTTTATATCCAAGAAGTGATTGAATATGCAATCTCTAATGTTTTTGCACTAGAGCAAACAACATTTCATGCTGTACGTTCTCTGAGGAAAGTTTCAGGGTTTAGGCATTTATTTATTTTTTAATATAGACTTCAGTGGCATCTGCAAGTCAAATATTGAACTATTCCTTGGAGGGATATATAAGACAAATTTGCACTGAGCACAAAATAGTTCTAAAATAATTTATAACCTTATATAAATATCAAATATTAGATTTTCTGGTGATTTAAAAGAAAAACTTTTTTATAATGTACGTTTAATATAAAAATAATGAAGAAAAGATAACAAAATAAAATGAAAAAGGCTCAAAAGTAGGACTAATTATATTGTTTGCATGCACAGGGATATAACTGGACTACTTGCAAGGAACTACCTTTAAGATGCAGGTTTTTTGGCCACTCAGGTATGTTTCCATCACCAAGTGTTTATATCTCTGATGCAGAGAGTACAAAGTGGTATATCCCCAGGACACAACACAGCATCCAGAGAACAGCATGAATCCAAATGTAGAATAAGCACCAAACTAATATTACTTTGTGTTTGATATATTATATTATAGTTATATAATTCCATTTATATTTTCCACTTCTGGAGTTAGTGAGCTCTCCGTTTGCTCTAGCACTTTGTATGTCATGATGCACAGGACATAGCAAGAAAATATATTAATACCTTTGAGGTCAGTAGTACAGGTAGGTGCAGGACTGTATCTCAGCTTAAAAGCCATCTCTGTGCACCATATGAACAGCAACAGCTCCTGGCTGGACTAAACCTATAGACAGAAACAGGCACATCTCCAACCCCCACTACCTCTACTGCGTGGGGCAGCAGCAGCTTTCTGCTGACAGATCCATTTACAGAGGAGAGAAAAAAAAAAGGTATTTGAGCAACATTCACTGACCAAGAACCTTTCCCCAACTCCTTGAGTGAAAAGGTAGGCTATTAAATATTTCACCACCTGGACTAGGTGGCCAAGAGGCAGGTTGGACCTGACATATATTTAGGGCAGGACTGAGTTGCTTAGACAAGGCATCTAGTGACATTTTAGGCAGCATAATTTTCCCACTTGGCCTTCAGCAGCTGCTCCAGAAGATCACGGCTATCCTGTGGACCCTGTCCTACCAATTACTAGCAGATATATCTGCTAGCATGCTATCTGCATAAGGTGCACCAGGAAGCTGTTGTTGGGCCACTGAAGCAAGCCCTAGAGTCATATTCAGCTCCAGTTTAAGAATGTTAAATTTGTGCATCTAAGATAAGTGTTTAGATATAATCCAAGTGTTTAAACTCTTCCTATAAGCAGTGGAGATCTAGGCAACACCATCAGTAAAGCTTACAGCATGATCCGTCCGATCAGCCAGCAGACTCATCTTTATCCAGGCAGCTGAGCTAAGCTTCTGATCTTTGTTGACTGCACTGAGAATTTATTCACACAGATGACAACTGGTTGACACCTTAATTTAGATAAAGCCAAATCCCACCCTCAAGGAAACACAACTGAAAAATTTATTGTCATCTGAATTCCAAGAGGTTTCCACTGTCTAACCATTTAAAAACAAAATATGAGAAATTAACCATAAATAATAGTCCTATTGGGGTACCTAAATGAAGGATGCTGTTACAGAATGTTCTTCATAAATTTCTGAATGAAAATCTGGTGGACAACCAGTTAGAGAAATCCCTGGACTATGTTCTGCAGGAAATAAAACTAGATGATCTAAAAAGCCTTCTGGTCTTCAGATTTGTGAGTGGGAAGATAGTGATGACATCAGTGACTTCAGTGGTAACAGAATTAGGACAATAATGAGAACTCCGGTAAATCACCATCTAGGAATAAATAAACCCTTCACTTTTGACCACACCGATGAACCACCAGATTGCACTGGATGTATTGTGCTGATGAAAAGGCTGCTATTTTTAGATGTGATACATAACAAATTGTGAACATTTATTTTTATTAAAAATTCTGGGCCTTCTTTTTCATGTGTGACAGTTACGACGGTGACTGATGCACCAGCTCTCCAGAACTGACACCATTAGTCTCTGGGAGTTGAATTAAATAGTCAGGTTTTGCAAGTGGTGCCTGGAACGTGCTCCTGTTGTCTGCAGAAGAGCATCAGGGCATCCTGTGACAGAGAGGGCCATTCATCCCAAAACTGCTGTAATTCCCAAAGTTATCTGACTAGGATCATGTCTACTCTCTTTAAGTATCCAAAACCAGGCTTTCTCTGTGAGTCTTCTTCATACGTTCGTATCAGGCATGCTTTTTAGTATACTTTTTATCGTACTTAGTTTTCCAAACATAAACGGATCCCCATTAGACCACAAGAGACACAGCATTCACATGGGTGCATGATGTCTACAGCTAAAGCCAGAACTCTGCCAATTGCTATGCTTGGCAGTAGCAACCTTTGTTTACTGCCTCCCTGTCTGATGGCTCCATCCAGACCACTGATAAGACATCAGCATTTCTGAGGCTCCACAGTAGGGCTAAAACTATATTAATAATTGAAACAGGCCAGAGACCATTTGCTAGCTACGACTCTAACTGGCACGGCACAGCTTCTGTCTGTACTGTGAAAACCTTTTAGCGTTCAAAATGGGATCAAGTACTTATACTGCTTACTGGGAATGCTGCCTTCCTCATGCTAACTTCTGGATCATGTCTGGGACTTGTTTGGGAGTATGTATGTTGATTCGGGCCACAACTATGCTAGGGAGAGGGGTTACACTTAACATACAGATGATTGCAAGGTAGTGCCTTGGTCGCTGCCCTGGCTGTTTGATTTACTATTACAGATATGATCTGGCAGTCTGTAGTCCTCTCAGAGAATTATAAGCAGAATAAATCTAAAAGACGTTTGCCGGAGGTTTGCAATATGACCAGGAATTCTGGGGATATTGGATATTTGTATAAATGGATATATGAGGACAGCCGTGCCTTCAGATCATGATTTATTCAATGGAGGCAGTAGCTAGGATGAGGGTCTTGCTTGAAGACTGGATGTCAATTAGGAGAGTTGAATAAACTTTCTGACAGCCTTTTTCTCGTCTGGATGAAAACAGAGACTGAACCTCTGGGATAAAAACAAGCCCATTGTTTAGTTTGTGAATTTTTATTTATGCAGTTTTTTATAAGTTTTAATAATCTTTTATTTATGCTCCTCTGCCTCTAAACTGTTTCTTGAAGCTTTGCATTCAGAATTGAAATAAGCTCATTTTTCTCTTATCTAAAAGACTGTTGTCTTAACAATGGCTTCAGGGTGCCTGGAGAGACATAAGCATTTCACTCTCAAGACTATAATGGTATAAGACTGGTACAACTGCACTGTGGCAGTATGCAGCACCCCAGTACATGACCAGGGTAGCAAAAGACTGTCAGGTGCACCTTTACACTGAGTTTCAAGGGCTGACTTGGTAGCTATTAATGTCGGCTACTGGCTGAAGGGGAAAAGAGAGTCCTAAATAACCTTATCAGTATATTCTTGGTGTGCAACTGTATAATAGGGAGAGTATCCGAACCCTGAATTCTTCTGGAAATTGTGGTATCTGGGCCAAAGAAGATATAATGTAATACATCCTGATCCTGAACAGAGGCCAAGGGATATAACAAGTGGAGGCGTGCAACAAGGTACATATCAGGTTTTAAAAAAGAAACAATTAATAAGCCTTCTAGCTAATGCTTTGGTTAGACTTATAGAGTATATCTGAATTATAGGAAGTTCATTAAGAAGAATAAACATTTCCTGGTTTTTGTAGCCTCTGTTTTCATTTCATAACCACCTACTTGCAACATGTTTAGCAGATGTGCACATTTAGCAGATGTTTACAAGCTGCCTGTAAATATTTTCCACGTTCTATGGCCCTTGAATATGAATATGTCTTCAATCTCAGTGACCTATTCTGACAATTGGCCATCTTGACAAATTCCGGCAGTCTTTTTATTTTTCAACTGTGATAAAGGCCGTGTCTTCCCATCATGTATTTCTGATTTCTTCTGTTCGGTGGGGTGTCTTTGCTAAATTGATAAAGTCAGCTACCATCCTTCTATTTTATTCCATATCTCCTGTTTATGCATCTGTTATATAGAAGGTTTGCTGTTTGTGAATTTCCATTTTCCTGTGGTGTGGCAAAGTAATTTGTAGCTCTCCCTTGAGTCATTGATTATAATTTTTAACACCATCTTCACTTCTTCACTGAAGTTGCTAACAAGAGTTATTACAGTTAAGAGAAAATCTTTCTCTTCTGAAATGTGTCATCAGATTTGTAAAAGCTATTGCTGTGAAATATATTCATATGCCTGCACTTGTGCCAAACAATTAATGATCTTCTGGGAAAAAAAAAAAAACACAAAAAAACAAACAACAAAACAGAAGGAAGATTCAAGACAAGCAATATTTTTTCTTTTGCATTTGTCAACATTTCAGTTTCAGAAAAGAGGAAAATCTTTTTTACCTTGTATTTAACTACCGGTAGATATGACAAAATCATTTAATTTAAGCATAGTCAAGGTGTTCTGTTCTGAAAAGTGGACTACTTTTTGTCATCATAATCCTCAGAGTGTAACAATTTCCAAATCCATTGCTGGTGACATTATAGGGTCTTCTAACAGGGTTGCTTCTGCAAAACAATAAGAATGGTCTCTTACAATCACATGGTTTCCTATTTTCAGCATACACAGATCAGCTCTGTTTTCCAGGATGTTTCAGTTCTTCTCCGGTCATTTCAGAGATTCCTTCTCCTTTTAAATTAATGAATAAAGCCTCATTGGGAAAAAGTGAGCAAGCAAAATAAATAAAATTTTTTTACAACTTCAAAACAGCTTTTTTTTTTTTTCTCAGTTGGAGCAGTATGCACAGGAGGCTGTAAGTACTGGGCACCACTTTAGACTTCCAAGCCCATCGATCACTTCCTTAGATATCTTCTCTGCTGCTACTCAAGATTTGTGGCAGCTTAAAAATGCCTGCTGATGGGGATATACCTGCCTATAAAGACAACTGAGAACTGAAATGCTCATTTCTTACATTTCAGCTTATTAATCATCATGACACCACTCTTTTCTGCATGGAAGAACATTCCTTAGCCTTTAAGTAATCCGGATTAGTGCAGCTCTCAGTGCCTCCTCTTATTACTTAAAAATGTGGAAGGACAGATAATGGGGGTCTCCCTTCCTGGTTAAGTTTCCTAATCATTGAGCAATACAATTGGTTTTTAATTTAACTGTTGTACTCATGTATCTAAATGCTTTACAGGAAGCTCATGAAGCTGTGGGATTTGCATTATACGTAAAATTCAAGAACTGTGACATGTAAAAAAAAGCTTTTGTGGATTTCTCTCTCCATAATTCCAGAATGTCAATTTTTCCTTTCTTTTCTGTAGAAAAAGTGTATTCCAGGCTGTGGTAATATCTACCAAGTTCTAGGAATACAGTGTGCATTAGTAAACAATAGGTAAGACACATCACTTGTTTTATTTTTTTGCTTACTGCTTTTATCTCTACTTGTTGGCCAATAGGCAGAAAAAAATGTTTTCTCTATTTTTTGCTTACTGCTTTTATCCCTACTTGTTGTCTTTTAGTTTTAGCTCTCCAGGGCATCCTAGAGAGACTGCATGCTGCTCTGACCGTGTTCACATGCAGCGTTGCTGTTTGTTCAGCAGTTTGTTCTTGGGCAGGACACACACTGATGGCAGCACACTTTCAATTACTGCAGGAAGACTTCACTAAAATCCAGGGGTCAGATATTTTTATGTTTTCAGAAACACTATCTATAACTTTTAGAGGGCCCGCTTAAATCTTGTCACGTGTACACCATTCAGCAAATGATGGTGCATGGACAACCATAGAGGAAGACTGAATAATTCTTCCATTGCTGCACATAGGCTCATATATTAGGGTAACTATACGACTACATCTTCCAGACCAGAACTGGCCTGTGTCTGGCCAGTGTTGTGCTCAGTAGCATGAGTTTGTGTCTGCTCTGATAAATACTCCACTATTGTTCTTGCTGAGTTGACAGTCACATCTGGTCCTAATTTCTAGCATTGACATTGAACATTCTGCCATTATTTCTGAAGTTTATTTTTGGAGCTGGCCTAGACCACAAGTTATGAGTATAAATGCACCTTCCCTCCTGCAAGGTTTCCAAGCTGTTGTGCCATGAGATGCTTCTGAGGCAGGATACAAGCTAAAAGGTAAGGTAAAAGACCTGTATAGAAAAAAAGAAGGGAAAGGAAGGGAAGGGAAGGCAAGGGGAAGGCAAGGAGAAGGCAAAGGGAAAGGGAAAGGCAAACTACGTATATAGAACTTGGAGTTGTCCATGGACAAAGGGAATCTTCTTAAAACGTGCCAATATGTCTAATAACCTGCAGAATTTGGCCCTTGTTCCTCTACCTACACACTGATCCCTACTACAGGAATTTTATCACAGACTACTAGAAAGCAGATTTTTGTATGAAAGTGTGGAAGTCTGTCTAAAATAACACCAGTGTATAATTTTTTCAGACCTAGGTTGTTTCACAAATCTTTTCTGTGACAATAAAAACAATCAAAAAGGTTTAGATGCAATGATACTGTGAATGACAATAATATGGTATAAGGAAAGGTTCTGATAAGTGTTTTCATACTTTTTATTTATTCCAAGAAATGAGAAAAGAAAATTAAAACCATCCCAAAAAGTATTATTCCCTTTTCCAACTCACTTTTCTCTTGAAAATGGGAAGAAAGGACATTGAGAAGATTGAGTGCAATATGGAATGAGAACACTTTCTGAAAGTAGGGAGACTCTGTGAATAGTATGTTTCTTTTTTAAAGGTAGAACAAAATATTTTGTAACATATATTACTGTGTGTTTTAGTAGCACGAGAACTATTTTAACAGGAAGTAGCATTTTCTTTCCAGGCACAGCCCTATTTTCAAAGCTTTGAAGAAAAATCTTGCAGGTTTTTCATATATATATACATTTTGGAGAGATACTGTGAATGCCCTGATCATTTACTAGCTACAAGAAGTAGAAATGCCAGTGATGTAGGAAGCAGGATTCATCCCTTTCAAGTTGCACTGAGGCAGACTGGGTAGGCGTCAGTGGATCCTGCAATACTTAACTCTTCCCATGAAGGTTTTAGATTTTCCTGGTTTGTGTGGAGCAAAATTCAGCCAGTACCAAGGTGAAACTTGTGCCAATAAATGAGGCTTCAGTCTTATAGCTGGAAAAGAAAATAAATTACATGGAGGAGAAATTGCTTGGTTTGTCCTTAGAGGAATGCTGTATTTTTTAGAGAGAGATGGGGGAAAAAAAACCCCAACACTACCAGAACATTTTGTTAGAGCTGCAGGAAAACGCACCCTTCTCGTGTGTGTGGGAGGGTGTGTTCCTCATTTGTCAGCCCAGGGCTTCAGTGGGGCTGAAGAAAGTCTTTTCACTTATTTTCTTTCTAAGGTCTATAGCTTACCAGTTATTGGTAACTATTGTACTTGGTTTGAGCTGAAGGACGAAAGCTTAGCTTCCGAAATCAGTTGTGGTGTCTAGCTGAAGTGAAGAGCTGTTACAATATCAATATCAAATATTAATAA
>NW_009199525.1:0-34753 GCF_000690835.1 Fulmarus glacialis | reverse complement strand
TCCCCAGCAGGAAGTGATAGCTTACAACGGAGCTGGAATGCAATGATCTTCACAAAGGATGTGAACCAGGACCTGGCCATTAAACACCATTGAACTTTTCATATGTCCTTTTTTTCTGTTACCACTCTGTGGTCTTTAGCCATGATTTGCATTTTTAGTCTCCGTGGTATCTTAAAATAGGGTAATTAACTTGATTTTCTGGCTAAATTCAGAGGCGGTAATTAAATTTTTGCATATCCAAATTTTCCCCGTACCATTAATTACAGAGAAGTTTTGCATTTGTTGCCTGTGCTACTGATGGAGTGTAAAGAGTTGTAAAAGTCTTGTGGTGGTTTACCATTGAAGTATTGTTTTTAATACAGCTTCTGAACAAACTGAGTTCAGCTAATCTATATCAACTGATGTTCTCACATTAACCTTATGAAGCAATAAAGATGCACTGAATAATTTATACTCAGATGTAGATTGCACAGCTCTATTTGAGCCAAGTGTGATGAACATGGGAATAACTATAGCAAGGTCATTCGATGATGCTCAAAGGAATTCTTAAAAACCAATAGCATCTCTCTTAGGAGCTGGCATAGTTCCTCAGATAAAATACTGAAATAATGAGGAGGGGAGGGAAGAAACCATTTATGCATACATGGCAGTCTTCTAGAAAGTGGTGGTGAGTAGCTGAGCATACACTGAGCCATACAGACACCAGGAGCTTCTTAGTCAAAGAAAAAGATCTAGTTATTTGCTGTCAAACTTCAATCAGCATTCTTTCAAGACATTCCTTTGGATAAATCTCATTGTAAAGTAACTTGCCACTAACAAAGGATACGGATATGTTTAACATGGAATTACTGTAACTTTCAAAAAACAGTGGAAGACTTTATTTCCAGTTTTGCATGACAGTAGAGAGCGTCAGGATATCATGACATTGGCTTAGTGTCTGGTAAGGGAAAAAAAAGACTATTCAATGTTCTTCATCATCGAATGAATTGAACAGATTTTTCTTGTCTTTGCAGATTCCCTTGGCTTTCTCAGAGGTGGTGAATATACAATCTAGAAGAAAAGAGCATTCCATTCCAAAACAGTATTATCTACAGAAAAAAACACCTGAGTAGTCAATTAAAAAAAGAAAGTTGATTGTGGATCTCAGGGATAATCAGTCCTAGCATTTTCGTCTTGTTTGATGGTGTTTAGAGAGCTCCTTAAAGGCTTTTGTTGCTTTGTTTTTCTTGTTAATTTGTAAAAACTGGATGTTAAAATTTTTAATTCTGTTCAGCCTTTTTTTCCCCAGATAAAAAATAAATTAAAAAAAGGGCTTAAGAGACCATCTGTTATAGCTGAATCAAAGAAAGACAATTTGATCGAGCCTCTGGTCATCATGAATTCTTTCAAGTTAGATAACATCATCTGCACATAAGGGCACATCCTTTGTGTCACTTCAGTGAAATTGTGCCAGGAGTTAATGAAGTCCACTCAATAAAAGACCGACACCTCAAGCTGCACCATATGCCTATGTTTGTGCAACTGAATCAAGTCCTAAAATCCAAACCTTTAGACGTATTTAGATCCTTAACCCTTAGGTGTCAACTTAAGGTATGATTTAAATGCTTAAACGTAAACATCTAGTGCAATTTTAAGTGCTCTATCATACCCACGCTGGCCTTCTGTTGCCTCTACAGAAGGGTATAGGTCTTCTGTAACACGCTGATCAGCTCTGGGATGTCTTAGTGTCTCTAGGAGTCAGTCCTGACACTAGATGTCAATGGTCAGGCAGCTAAATCCACCTCCTAGGTTTGAATTCTTCCCACATAAATTTAGGTTTCTATATTGTTTATTGTCTACGTAAGTTCTTATATGTGAGCTGGGTTCCCCTGTATAGTTCCCATTGCTGTTAGTGAACATCTGGAGCTAAACTCAGTTACTCAGGTGTACAACTATTGGAGTTGGCATAGGTCAACCTGCCAGGTGCTGGTTTAGCAGGGGTATTCCGTGGATCCAGTGCAGATCTGGAAGATGGCCCCGATACCTCAGAGCAACTTCAGCAACGCTAGATGGTTACAATATGGGAAACCTGAATAGAACTGCTAAATTGTGTGGTCTTTATATGGAAGCTGACTCTCAGCCCTACATTTACACGCCTGCATTTGGATCTGAATCCTACCCCTGTCCTGCAAACATTTAAATTTATGTAAAGGTGAGTCCTACCTATAAATACCTCATAATAGCGGAACCTTCCATTCAACATAAGCATCTGTCACAGAGCAGGGAAGTACATCTAAATGCCATAGCTAATACTTAAAGTGTTGGGTTAGATTTTTTTTTTCAAAAAAACTCCCTCATTGCTGATTCCTTTCTGATATAATACACTACTCACAGTATCAAGTACACATGACAGAGGTCAGTTTTTGTCAATTAATCCTTGTCTTGACTAGTTGCTTAAATGAATACAAGTTTTAATGGGAAAGTTGCCATGTCAGGCCTAAACACATCCTCCTAAATTCATTTCACTCCCTTTTTCCCTGGACCTGGCAAAATAACATTTGTTTGAAGAATCTATTTTCCGGCATTTTCAGAAGTGGCCTGAAAGAAGTCCTCTTTTCTCTTTTTTCCTGTTTATTCTACATTCAGATTAAGCCATTAGCTGTGGCTAATACTACTTCAAAGATATAGTATTAGAGAAAAAAATGGGGTACTATTATGCTATTTTGTGCTATCTGTGCCATATTATTCAGCCATATGATGATGTAAAATATGGATTTTTTCCCTTCTATTGCATTAATGGATTTTTATATCTTTTATTTTCTTTTCTGATTTGTGTCAGTCAGTAAACAACTGTCATGCTCAAATAAGCACTTAAAGTGCTTTTACAAGAAATGTTTGAAGCTTGTTCATCTCGGCAATAAACATGCACTACATATGGTTGAAAAACATATATATATTCTTTTGACAGCTGCTTGATAAAAATAGCCTTTTCTCTTAAAGTGTTCAGGCAGATAATAAGTAAAATTACAGACTACAAAAGGCTAAACACTTGGGCCTCCTTACAGAGCCTGCAAATATAAAAAAAAAAAAAAAACAAAAAAACCACCACGTAGTTTTTTCCAAAATCATACAAAGATTTCTTTGTGGATATTCTATTAAAAAACTGTGAAGATGCTCTTTTTGACTGAACATGCCCAGTGTTCTCCAAAATCTTTGGCTCCATACTATCCTTCTGTAGTATGGTTACTTTTCAGCTACTGTGCTTATTTTTGTGGAGTAGATGGTACCGTGAGATCAGTTAGAAGTGCGAAACCTCCAGTGTCTCCTTTGCATCTTCCCTGTGTGGGCTGGTGGAGGAGGATCTCAGACTTCTAAAAGAAATTTAATTGATTCATCAGAGGTATTTGGAGAGGTTAAACTACAGTTCATAAGACAGGTGCCCTCGAATGAAGAAAGATATAACAAGAACAAATATTTGCATGCTCTTTGTTTTTCCAGCATCCTTTTTTCGCCCTTTTCTTAAAACTATGGAACATATTGTCTGTGTTTTAAGAAATTTCTTACCACTGTAGCACTGGTCACAAGGCATAAATCTCTGATGCTGCATTGCCCTGAGGAATGGAAAGGAATTACTGTGCTGTACTGAGAAAATCTGCTCCCACACTGAACTCAAAGTAGGTGCACGCAGGGGATGGGAGTCATCTCACATAGCTTTAAATGTCTACTGTGTGACACAGTACTTCTAGGGAGTGATCCACCTGTTTTAGCTTGATCTCAGTTACACCATACACACTGATTATATTGATTTAATCACTCTTGATTTTGCAGGCAGCCTGGGCTGACTGGTTTAGATACTCATTTAAACAGTGAAATCCCACTCATAGAGGACTCCATGGAGGCTTTTTCAATCTAGAAAGAAGACAGAAATACAGACAGTGAGTGTTGTGTTAGAGCAATTACATCAAAGCACCACAAGCCAGGGGGACCCAGATATTAGACTACAAAGAAGAGAAATGGGAACTCTCCTATCTGGCTGGAGATAATCCCTATTTTGTTCCTTGCATTAGGGTCCAGGCTTATGTTGTTACACCTTTGAAAGAGAATATATATACAGCAGTATGTATGTATAGAGGCAATAGACCAAGTTACAGCCAAACCTTGTGGTCTTCTCCACGTGAAAATTTTTTTAAAGTGTTATGTCAGGATTAGACTAAGACTATGTGTCCTGTATTTATATAGCGCCCTTATAAAAATCCTTCTTGGAGAACCATTTTCATTCTTCTGCATCAGCATCTTCTGAAGAGGAAAGAAATCCACTTGGAAAATTTCCAACCTACTCTAATCAAATACTTGTCACTAGAACAACAACTTGAAAGATTTCTGAGCCCTTGAATCACAGCCCTGCTCAGGCTCAAAGATAAACTCCAAATACCATTTAAAATCTAATGATAGCTATTCAAAATTTAAATATGTAGTCTCATCTAGTTGATAAGGTTCCTTTTACAGTCAATGGAGAGAGAAATGTACTTCTAGGTACCTCTAAGAAGACAATTTTTTGCAGATATCTTAAACAACTATTTTGAGATGGGATGAATCACTCTCTGTAAGTATCTGTCTCTCTTCACAGATGATTGAGGGTACCTAAGAGCCTAATTTAAACTAGTCATCTAAGTTTTGGATAGCTAAAGGCAGCAAAATTCTTCCCAATGTATTTTTCTATTATTTCTTTTCTACCTCTTCCTGTTTTTACCACGTCCTATTAGAGCCTCTATTAAATGTAACCACCAACATAGGGTTATGCCTAACATCCCCACTATTGGTGCCATTGCACACTATTTCACCAGGAAACATGCTTTAATTACCTGCGTAAACAGATGGCTTATTTTTTGGTTGTCTGCTAAAAATTTCATCCAACAGCCTTGCCTAAAATATCACCATACTTCTACAATTCTTCCATTGCTGTTTTAGAGCAGACTGCGTTAAAATGTCCCCCATTTCAGACGTTCTGAATGCTCCATCTTAAAGTACAGTCCTCATCTACCAGTTCACAGTTCTTCTGAATCATTGGCGTAATTGGGTAGCGGTGACTGCCTAATGAGTACTTTTTAAGAATTTCCTATGTATATCTTGCTGCTAATTTTGCTTATACCAAGGACACAGCTATCCAGCATACATCAACAGACTGTTTATCAAAGTCAGAAATGCAGAGCTCTCACAAAAATGACCAAATTATAGGCTTCTATCTACTAAGGTTTCTTCTCATTATTTCTGTTTTTTCCTACTGAGCTGTTTTCTTCAGTAGGAAACTGTTTTTCAAACAAAACACACCATGATTATTAAAATATGCCATGAGTAATACAGACAGCTCTAAAATTTTTGAGACATATATTACAACAGGTATGGCAAACAAAAGAATAGGATGTGACTCAATTTAACTGGTTATGCAGAAATGTAGATCTTTTTTGTATGCCCACTCAGGTAATCTATAACTTGTAGTGGAATGAAGACAGAATTCAGAGGAACACAGATATGATTTATTTGATATAATGTAGGGTTTTTTTTCCAGCAGAAGTACTTCCTGTCTGTTCATGGTCAAGGAGTTGAGATCTAGTTTGTAGTTACTGATCTAAACTCAGAGGAGATGCACAAAATTTGTTATGTGAATCATACCCTATAAGCATTTTTCTTCATTGACTATCTAAGTAATGGGTAGTGTGAGTCCTACCCTCCTTCATCAGGGAGAATTCTGCATAGTCAAAGAGCAAAGATGATGGAGTTGTGCTTTAGCCTAGAGGAAATAAAACCAAAGGAAAAGCTGATAATAAACTTCATCTATGTGAAAGGTAGGAAACTAAGTACAAGGACTCTTGGGATCCTTTCCTTCACAGGGCGGCTGTGGAGCTGGACTCTTCCTGGCCCTGTTAAGCATAATAGCTTCTCTATCTTTCATCTCTCTTAAACATAAGTCATACTGACACTTCATAGAGCACCAGCCATTCCAAATAAGTAGAAGAGGGGCAACTGACTAATTCCTTCCACAGTTACCAGAACGTGCCAGGTGTAGAGGAGGACTGGGTTGCTCCAAGTTAAGATTCATTTTAAAATTACTCTCCAGCTTTTCTGCCTAAAGAAGGGGACATTGCCTAAAAGCATGTTCTGCCCTAATTCTTCTCTGCCCTTCACTGTAAACTGATTGCAAAAACCTGTGTTCTGTTATGCTTCATAAGAGTGGGTAAAATAATGATGTCTATAATGAGCTTTTAGTGTGTTGCCTCCCACAGCCTCATTTGAGTTTATCACTGCCTTGTTTCCTGTCGGACGTGAGTCATTCCAGAAGTCATTGAGCAAATCATTCTGGATTCCTCTCCAAACATCAATTAAAAGTTGTCTTGCCCTCAGAATCTACCCCAAAGAGCATCCACTAAGAAACAGACTCTTATACAAACATGACAACTCCAACTAGCTCAAGTATTTTGCACTTTACTTCTACAGGAGTTGTGTTTTTATCCAAGTGTAAAGTGCTCCAAGGAAGCCATGACCTTGCGAATCCAAGACTTATCAGGGGACTTCTTTAAATTGGCATTGGTAGATTCTCGAAAACAAACATGTTCACGGCAGATCATTGCCATTTGCGAGACAAATACACCCTTCAACAGAATCCTGAGCTTTGAAAGCAATTGAAAAGCATGTAGCACTGGAGGTGTGAAACTGAATTTGAGCAGCTGTCAAAGATGCTGGCACTTCCGAGTGATAGGTGAATGTCGGGTGGTTTGCAAGGCTTCTTTGGGCAAATACATCATCCCTTCAGATCACCTGAAGTTTTGAAGCTTGCAATCCCAGTTGCTGGTATTTTGGATGCTTGGAGAACTGGGGTCTTCCACATAAGCAAAGATTCTTTTACTCAACGCTCCTTTCTTTTGCTGTAGCTTAATACAGCCTCTTACCATGAGTCTTCTCCTAGGTGAGTTTGGGTTTAGAGGCAGGGTTCAGAGCCTCCCATAGTGTTTTAAGACAATCTATGCCCCTTCCTCCTTAAGCTGGGAACAAACTGCACTCGTACATCAACATGTTGTATCATGTCAGGGTCGTGAAGCTGGTAAGTCCAAGTCCCATGACAGCTGCATGGTACAACTCCTGAACTTACTACCCTCAGCCAGCCAGGGCCTTGGGTAGTGATGCAGTGGGCATGATTCCTGTTCGCAATGAGATCTGTATCAGATATCTTCATACCATCTTGTTTTAGCAGGGAGGATATTTAGCACAGAGATTTTGGGTTCTTCAGCTTTATAGTGTAGTCAGCAAAGACAGACGGGCTCTCTAGAACCTGATTCAAAGCAGGAGCTTATTTCAGCTGTTTCAGTATTCTTGGGGAGAAAAAAAACTATTCCACTTTCTGTTGACTGTAGAAGATACCCAGGAAGGTTGTCTGTCTGACGTAAAGTTGGCCTTTGAGAATCTCCTCCCCTTTCTTCTTACACTGACCAGCAAGGAATGAAGATCCTCCAGAAGTATGATGCTGTTGCCCTTCCAGTGCTCTTCCTAAAACTCCTCTCCCACTCTTGCCCTTCTAGTGCCTGGGGGTAGGGAACTGAGGAAACCACATCCAGTCAACTGCTAGTTGGTCTTCAGGTAATTAGCCCTGACTGGAATTAGTGATCCCAATTCAAACCTAATGTGGTGAGCCTCACTTCCCAGAACTTCTGCCGGCTCTTTTTTTTCTGGTTACATGACTTGTTTTTTCTGATAGAGTCTGGTTTTGTTACTGATTTGGACATGGGAGTTTGGTTAACATTTCTAAGATCTTGACATAGAAAGGTTTCCCTGTGCATTGAGAAAGGGTGAGTGAGCAGTTCCTGATACCCTGGTTAACGGCCATGACTGATGTCTTTTAAAATATCTATCCAGGGTCTTTTGTTGTGGGGTAGTCTTCATGTTTAGGGGTGTGTATGTATCATGGATGAAAGAAAGGTATAGAGATCCCTAAGCTGGAGGAAAACAAGATAGAGCCAGAACCATATAAACGATAGCTCTGCCACGACAGCACGGCACCCGAGCTAATTAGGTCCACAGAGAAACAAGGTTAATTAGCCCAGACACAACATCACATCAGTTAAGTTTTATAGTTTGGGCAGCTGAGCTAATAACTGCAAATATCAATATGAAAAGACACTCAGTATGGATAACGCCTTCTGCTGCACTCCATCAATATGGTACATATGCACAAGGCCATCCCCTTACTTGTGATATCAATGGGTAATTTGCATAACTGATTTCAGAGCAGACCCAACAGTCTAGCTAGTCAGGATGCCAAATAAAACAGAGTGGGCTGGTAGTATTAATTCATGGGAAGATTTTTGTAGCTGATTATAACATAAAATGACAATGAAAAGAACCAGCAATCTACACCATAAAATTTTATACATTTTAAAACACTAAAAGGAAAGGAAGTAAATAATGAACCATGTTTATTCCTTTATGTCCAATATCGAAGTACCTATAGAAGACATAATTTCTGATTCTGGCACCGTTACAATTTGGCAAAGAATGGGAAAACAGAAGACACTAAGAGGAAATTAAAGCTGGACAAATCAAACCAGAAACGAGAACACATTGTAAAGCAGGGCGAAGGGGATCATTAGTAAAATCTTCATTGTAAGCATCTTTGAATCAAGATCAGTTTGAGACAAATTACTGGATGGGAAAAACGAGTCGCTGGATGGAATTTTGTGCTGTTACAGAGGTTGGCCTGGAGGAGCGGCGTGTCCCCTTTTGGCCCTCTTGGTAGCGAGGGTGGTGGCAGCTGGTTGGAACCAAGAGTCTGACATGAGCTGAAGCTGACAGTACTCGGGTGTCTAGAGAAGAGAAGCTCCTGTTTTGCACTGAATTAACTGGAAAAGAAATTTTCCCTCCTGTGCTCACAGGAATTGTTGCTTTCAGTTTGGTAAGGCTGTGCACCTGAGCCAGGAAAGGAAAATTTGACTTACAATGCACCAGCTGAAGGTTCAAATTAATGGCTTAATTAAAATTACTATATCATCAACTGAGCAATGGTTACTGATCAGATGCACTCTGTCAGCCACATGGCACATGTAATGGACTGTATCATAACTTAAACACACAGAAATAATTTTAAGCTAAGTTCTTTTACTTAGCACTTATGAAAAGACCAAAGATCTGTATAAAAGAGTTCAGTTATCATGCATTAATGTTTCCTAAGGGCTTATGTTGTGCATATGGGCCATTACAACAACTTAGTTAACTTGCCAAATTGTGATAATTAGAACCTGAAAATGAATCCTTAAGAGAAAATAATTCTTTTGCTCTTTAAACAGTTTGTTTTATAATGGAGGTCTCTGCATGGAATATTATTCTCTGTTCCATAGCTGGACTGAGCAACACAGGGGAATTTTGCCTCTTCTCATAATGTACGGGTGCATAAGAGAGAATAACTGGCATGCACTCAGTCACGTATCTTTCCTTGAAACACCATGCTCTGCTTTGCACCTTTATCTGTCCCAAATACGTTCCTCTATTGAATGAATCATGTTAAAAATGAACTGAAACACTGCAAAAAGGAAATGAGTTCACAATTCAGTCTATCATATTGATAATTTTCTTTGATGTACATCTATCTCTACAAAGGCTAGACACAGTGCCAGCCCTAATGTAACATTTAACAATAATGCGGGGTGGGGGGAAATATAAAACCACAATGGGTCAAATCCCCCACACATGAAAATTAATCCAATTCCACTGATTTCAGTGGAAAAATGCCAGTTCATACCAGCTGAGGATCTGCTGCTTTTCACAGGGCTAATTTTAATGATTAATAAGATACCAGATTGGTATTTGTTGTTGTTTGAAGTGATCGGTGCCTGATATCCCCACATTATTATTTAATTCCAGTATCAACAAGATTATCACTTAATTTGGACGAGCGTGTGTGCATAAAAATGATGCCTCGCAGAGCCTATTTACGATAATCTTATCAGCCGGCAGCCAAGAATTGACTGAGCTATTTGTCACCCACTATGAAGCTGGAATTATTGAGGAACTGAAATCTCTCTCTCTCTCACTTTCTCTGCCTGCCTTTATGGGGACGTGCTGCATTACAGCCAGCTCTTTTGTCCTCCGCTGGAATTAAGCAGCATCTCAGAAAAGATAATTAACTGCACACAATGAGCAGGGTTAGGGAAGGATGAAAGAAGGTTTGTAGGAAAGGACAGCCAATGTGTCATCTTCCCTGTCAAGTGCACAGAATATACAGCCAGGTGTTGTTTCAACTTGCTTTCACTGCTTAAAGCAGTTTTATATGAAGGTTTAGAAGGTATTGCTGCAGTTTTACCAAACTGGCTTTAGATGCTGAAGGAATATTCTCAGGACCTTTTGAGTCCTCCAGCTCCTTGTTCTACCCTTTTGTAAGAAATAACAAAGAAAGATGCTGCCAGTCTGTATGCTGAGCAGATATGCAGGTCTGTAGTAACAACTATAGAAAAAAAAAAAAAGGAAAAAGTAAAAAAAACCAAAACCAAACCACAACAAAAACCCACACAGTGTTTTCTACTTTTATCACTCCATTATATAACATCTCTGAATCTTAAGGATAAAGCGTCTTCCTAAAATGTACTCCAAGAGTCTAGTCTTTTTTCTTCCTTTTTAACCAGCCTGTCTTTCCTGCAATAAGAAGTCTAGAAGATGTAATGATTTTTGACAGTATGCTTAAAGCTTAAGGGCTGTGTGCTCCTCTTTATAGTCAAGAGCAGTGCAAAGGGCAGGGATCTGCAGTGATCACATGAACAAGAAGGAAAGAAAACATAATTTGCACTCATCTGGATTTTCTACACCTAGCAAAGAGAGACGAAAGCCAGGGTAACCCATCAGGAACCATGGAAAATATTGAACTTGGGGGTTTCTAATGGGATTTGGGTGCCAGGATATAGCTATAAGTGAACTGTATAAAAGCTGCATGCAGTTCAAAGTGAATTCTGCACAATTCATTCCTTTCCAGCCAGCCTCCACATCTGCAGAAATCTAGTGAAACTGTAATTTTGTCCCACAAAGAGACGCAGATTTCTTTGGATGGCAAAACTACTGTTCACTGGAAGAGCAATAACTTATAGGATGATTTTCATAATAAACAGATGGGTGAAACTCAGACTTGGCAAACAGTTTTCTGACTCACTGTCATTGTGTGCTTAATCACTATGTCCGTTCCCATCACCCCATAAAAACTTTCAAAAAGATGCTAGTGAACAGCAACACAACACGTGTGAGTACCTGCATTTAAAGGGTAGAAATCTTACAACAAATGCTGAAATGATATTTCCCTTTGTAGAAGTATAACCTTACAGTCTAGCCCCATGATTATCTATCTCATGTAAAATGAGATATCTGCATTGTTGATGAATATAGCTCTGCTGTAGCAGAGCTGTGGCTGAACCTCTTGCTATGGGCAATACAGAGAAACAGACTATTCAGAGGATGATTCCTTTGACTTGTTTCAGACACTTATTTCAACATGAGATTAATCATACCAGCAAATCCTTACTTCTCTCCAGTGATTCTGAAAGAGTTGAGAGAAACAACCAAGGTGCAGACATCTACACTGTACTTATGTTCAGATAAATCTTATCATTTCAGACAATTCTTAGTTCTTTTCAGAAAATTCTTAGTTCTCTGGAATCAGTTGATATTCTGGGTCATAATAACTTTATTATAATAATGATTATTATTCTTCAAAATGTAAAGGAATGACTAACGAAACACCTAATAAATTTCCATAAACCTATGTGTAAGTCCCCTTTAAGGCTTAGTAGACCCATACTTTTTGCTGAAGTCAAAGAAAAAATGTGTATTATTGTCATGGTTTCTTGGAATCCCTTTCTTTATGTCTTAAGAAGTTTGGTGCTATTCTACAGTCCTTGTGTTAAAGGGAACTTGTATAGCTTTCCCCCCCCCTCCAATGTAACTCGGGGTTGGGGGGAGTTTATCATGCTGATTTACCCTTGTATAACTGGAAGTAGAATTCGGTCCACAGCAGGTGAGCCATCTAAGGCATGAGACGGTAAATTGAATTGGAAGAACACAGTAATATTTTAAACTCTATGTCTTCTGTGGTTGGAAAGAAGTCAGCATAAAGTAGATGATATGAAAACTGCTGAGAATGGTCGATCCACGCTGCTTGAAAGCACATGTACTTCTCACACTGATTGTGAACTTCCTATAAAAGCACAGCTTTTTAGTACAAATAACAGGCCTTCATGCTTGGCACCTGAATGATTCTTTGTTTCCAACAGAGAAACTGTGGGTTTATGGCCTGAGAATGACAATAGGAATGTGTTTATTGCTAGGGTCACAGCTGGAGATGATTATTACTTTTTTCTTTGTCAAAAGGAAATGCTACAGGCAGCTAAACGTGCTTTCAGGCTGATTTAAGGGAGTATTCCTGGAAAAAAGTCCTCTCTCTCTGCTTTGGTTTTCCTTTCTCAGATCTAGGCGTACTTTACCACTGGAAGGTTGGAGGTCCATAATATTTTTGCTCTGACAGGAAATCATACAAAATTTACATGATTTGCTTTATTGAGGAGACTGGGGAGAAATCAGGGTTAAGGATTCTCAGGATTAGGGATTCTCATTCCTCTGCAAATTTATCCCAGTGCCCATGTATAGCACAGGGCAGTCAGAGAGTCTGTCTGTCCTGCATATCACAGCTTCTCTCTCAGCAGGCTGCAAAATCTAGAAAGTGCTGGGAAGCTCTGTTAGCACTGAGCTCCAGTGCTAGCTCCTATAAAGCCAGCTTGGCATGGTATTGACATGCTCTGAAAGCCCAGTCCAAACCTTACTGTAGTAAATGAGTTGAAGGTGCTCTAAAGAAGACATTCCAATATAGAAATACTGTGGCAGCAGTTGCTCTTTGCAAACCAAGTCCAAAGGATAACATTTTTCACCTTTCAAAGATATACCTTGTCTTCCAACCTCAGTAGTCAGCTCAGTCAATGGTAACCTCAGCAAATGGCTGGTATCAATCAGCCTTTTGGTAGGCACGAATGCATGTCTAAACGTCATCTTTTGTAATTAATATAGTCCATTCTTCCATTCTCCCATTGACTTTGGTAGCTGAGATGTAATCCGATTTAATTTCTGTAACATAATCTTGTTTGTTTTTATAGTACTTCCCCCTGCTAATATTAAAATCCTATTCATTTAGTTGTATGCACTGTTAGATCGATGTGCATCTGTGGGTGGATTGTAAACATGGAAGAGCTGATATAGGAAGAAATGCCTTCCGAGGGGTGAAATTACTCAGGGCTGAAAAAATACGCAGAAAACTGAGTGTCTGATAAGCTTTTCCCTTTCAGAAATGTAGTCACAATATTCATAAGACGAAGGTGGCAGTGGTTCTCCAGAAGCACATGTTATTTTGTTCGAAGTCTTTGCAAACTGAAAGAGTATCTTTAAGAATTTCCTTTGCCTGACTACAAACAATACAGTTTACATTTTATTCTAATTTCATAGGGTCAACTTTAAGAATCAGGAAGTCTTCTGTTTCAGACTGAATCAGCTGGTGAACATTCAAATTGTAAATATAGACTGGTGTCTGACCGATTATAGACATCTGCAATATAGACATCTTCAGCTGAGATTCTCCTTAGCGTCAGAAGAGAGAAATTAGACTTTTATGGGAGCAGATTGTCTTATCAATAAAATAGACATTACAAATACGTCAGAGGAATCATGTTTAAAAGGGTCTGTTTCCTTCCGATTGCAAATAGTTCATAGATATCTGCATTGTAGATGCTGATAGCTGCTGAAATCAATTGCACCCAGAGGACACTCCATGGATGCTAAAGGTGGATTTGGATGCCCAGTAGGACTTCAAACGGCTTCAACCTGGAGCTTTGCCACCACTGAGAGAGTTAGAAGCAGTTATGCCTCACCATTGATCACAAAGGGAGGTGTAGTCTGCAAGCCTTAGACATTATTGGAGAGCAAATCCACCTGAAGCGTCCTAGAAGAAATCCAATTACAACCTTAATTTCTCACAACAGTGAGCTTCTTTTTGGAATTAATGCATCCTAGGTACTTATATGGGAAGTTCATATTTAAATACCTATGAGAACTAGACGAATAAGTGGAAAGACCCTTATCATGGTATGCAATCATAACCTGGTATTATATATCAGTACTATACAGATATTCCAACTCAGATGGGAAATACATCATTTTAAGTATTATATAAAAATACGGTGAAAGACAGCTCTTGTTTTAGCACTAAAATATCTGAAATGAGATGACAAGATAAAGGATGTCAGAGGTGAAGAGAGCAGCCTTACGTTATGAAGCAGGTGAGAGGCAAAACCAGCACAGACATCAGATTTCTGGAGCTTTCCTCTTCCATGAGGTCATATTGCCTTCCTACTCTGGGTATGCTCTAAGTAAATAAAGGCCAGCTATGGATAATGAACTCTATTACTCTAATTAAAAACAGAGCCTGCTCCCACTGCCTGCCCCTTGAGGAAATGCCTGGACTTTATTCCCATGACATTGTTTGAATGTATTGAAAAAGTGTGGTATATATGCTATTAAACTCCTGATTAACCAGGAGCCAGAAGCAGAGACAGAGATACACACAGGTTAGGGATGTTGCACTGTGTCTGAGCAGAGCCATAGATTCAAGTAATGGTACATCTCCTGTTTACAGCGTAAAAGTTTTAAATCTGGTTTTATGCATAGATTATCTCAGGTCCTGAAACATGCTGATCCTTTGAAAGTCAACAGGAGGGGGACAGTTCAGCCTTGGGACTGTACACAATGTAAACACAGGTAAAGAAATGATCCGATGTTTAGTCCATATACAATGTCTTAGTTCTTGCCTTCTCAAGGCTAGGCAAAAGATAACAAGAACTAACACTTTTTTTTGTTATCGAAGACAGGCTAAAATGGTTGATAACTCCTCCCTTTCCCTCCCTATAAGCATGCTCTGACTGAAATCACTTTGGGTTAATCAGTTTCCTCTGGGTTATTATAATCAAGAGAGAAACCAAAACCAAAAAAAACCCCCTCTTGATTAAGTGCATACACGAGAGATGCTGCCTATACTGCCTGATTTCCAGTGAGCATTTTGTCTCAGATGGGATTCTTAAAACTCGAAGAGCGAATAAAAGCTTTTTTCTGAACTAAAAGCACCTTATCTGTTTTCTGTACTACTGCACTGAACAGTGAGCATAAATGCAGCTGTTAAATCAGTTGCATATCCGCCTGGCAGGCCTAAGTATAGCTAGTTCTGCTTGTCTTGCGATTAATGTCAAGTAAAAGTAAGTGACAGTAATTGGTGTTGTTGGGAAATGAGTTCTCCTGAGAAGAGAGCAGTTCTGTGAATGCAGAGAAATGCGGCGTAGTGTGGACTGAGTGCTTACTGTGTCAAGGCGAAATTCCAAATTCAGAACTAGGGAGTGAAATTATGCAGCTAATGAAGTATACATCTGAGGAATCCCTCTAAAATATTCAGCTAGAGTCATCCCTAGCTTATGTCTGGGAAGGCAAAGAATTGTGCTTGGTAGTAAGCCCATTATATCTATGAGTGGCGTTATGCATTTTTTGATTATATCTGGAATTAAGACTCAGTAAAATGAGACCATCATTAAAAATGGTCTAGATAAATAACTTCTGCTGAACTTAATGACATAATCTTGAAGTTGAGTTATATTCATTACGTCTCGCCTTTGTCTCTCTGGATGAAAGTCAATTTGCAAAGACGTCAATATGTGGGCATCCTCATGCAGGTCTGTAAGCAAGCCAGGCTGCTATCTTGCTATTATAGTCAATGGAGAGCTACTCTTCGCTGTCTGTGGAATTCAGAGAGTGGTTCAGCTCACCGTATATAGGTGTATTGAGGTGAGCACAGGACTTTCTCACAAGGGACTTGATTCAGTTGTCCTCAGATAGTCCTCTAGTGCCAGTCCAGATGCTCATAGGTATCCAGATATCCATGTAGGGCTGATGGATGGCACAAGGTTTACGAGCAATCCATGCATTTCTGGAGAGAAGATGGAGGCCAGACAGTACTCTCAAATGGCAATAGAGAAAAATATACTACTGTCGTGGTTTAACCTGGCAGGCAGCCAAATACCACGCAACTGCTCACTCACTCCCCACCCCCAGTGGGACGGGGAGAGAATCGGAAGGGGGAGAGTGAGAAAAACTCGTGAGCTGAGATAAAGACAGTTTAATAAAACAGAAAAGGGAGAATAATAATGATAATGATAAAATATACAAAATAAGTGATGCACAATGCAATTGCTCACCACCCGCGCTGACCCATAACCAGGCAGTGATTGGTATTTCCTGGATCACGCCTACCATTCATATACTGAGCATGACGTCACATGGTATGGAATACCCCATTAGCCAGCTGAGCTGGCTGTCCTGATTATGTTCCCTCCCATCTTGTGTACCTAGCTCAGTCAGTAGGCATGGGAGCTGTCCTTGGACTAGCAGGGTACTTAGCAACAACTGAAAATATCAGTGTGTTATCAACATTCTCCTCATACTAAATCCAAAACACAGCACTAGCAAGAAATTTAACCCTATCCCAGCTGAAACCAGGACAACTACATACTATATGAAATATATATAGTATCATAGTACATACTATATATAGTTTATCCATACTGTGTGCTGCAGAAAACTGAACTGAGTCTTCAATACCCAGCTCAGGTGTGCCCACCTTCATATAGATATCCAGGGAGTGATTCAGCTGCCCGTGTGCAAGTATACAATTGCCCCTCTGAGATGCTCTAGAATACTGCACCATGTCTGCCAGACCACGCCGCTGCCTCTGACGCTGCAGGGAATCTCAACAGACGGTAGGTGCTAATGGTCGGGAGGTGGGAATGTATGATAGGAGGATGAGAAAAATAGAGTACGTCACTGGGATCTTGATCGGGGATCCCAGGTCCCAGTTGGGGAATAGGAATGTGGGGGACTGCAAGTAATAAGAGGCTGCTAAATAGGGTTATGGGTTATATCCTTGGAAGTGAAAACAACTGATCTGCTTTTACAGAATAATTGAGGGCTGTGCTTCAAAATTTTTTTGGGGGAGGATGTATGGCCTGTCCTTGTCCTCTGAGAAATAAAAGATCCATACCGTGTATAAATTAAGGCATAATGGGTGAGCTGTAACCATTTTATAGTTCTGGTCCATTTTCTTTGCCTCTTTCAAGGCTGAAGATATGTAAGGTAGCAGTGGCTGTACAGTTTGACAACATTTTAAAGGCACAAAAAAACAAGAAAAAGGATCATTTGCTGCACATAGTGCTTATAAAACCCACATTAGGAGACAGAGAATTTTATCTTTTTTTTGAGAATAGAATAAAAAATTAAGGTTAATGGGTCTGGTAGGTGGAGGTTTGTGGGGATCGCTTGCCATTACTTGGGACATACCATGAAATAGGGGAAGAGCTGCAGAGAAGTAGTCCTGCTCAGGTAATATGTCTCACAGTGGGAGCTTCAAATTTGTGCTACAGCTCACCATTGGGTAAGAGGTGGTCAGGAGCATGAAAAGCACAAATCTGAGGAAGAAATCATGGGGCTTTGCTATAAATATGTGAGATGCCAGAGAGACTGGGAGGACCTCTGTTAGAGTGGGTTATATTTAAAATCATTTTGTATTTGTAAAGATTTTAAGGTCATTATGTTCATAAAAAATTCCCAGACAGTGATGTTAAATAGAAATGAACTGCTAATTAGTGGAAGAAGGCATCACTGATATGTTCTGAAATATATGCAAATTAATACATAAATGAGAAAGCCTGGGTTAAAATGGTACTGTTGGAAGAATGTTTCTGTAGGACTTTTTTGAGAAGACAGCTTTCAAATCTGTTGGTCAAATTTTCTGTCATGCCAAGGAAGGTATATAAAAAAGGAGACAAACTTCTAAACATTGTTTTCTTTTCTTTCTAAAAATAATTTGACTTTTTAGTCATAAAGACTGTAACTGTTATTTCTTGATTCCTGCCAAAATAAGTCTGTGGCTCTGTGCAATAATTTTAGTGTGACTGCTGAGAGTTGGAGGCGGAAGCATTAACATATGTTAACTGAGACTTCTCTAATTTTAAACTAATCATATATTGAATGTATTTGATAGGACTGAATGAAGTGAGATATTATTTGAGCTTTATTAATAGACTTCATTAACAGAAAATACCACTTCTATCTAATGTACTGGTGATCAAGATAGATTTTAAAACTGTGTGCAAGCATGTACAGATGGATGCAGATGGTGTATGAAGAAATTCTAAGTGCATCAATCAATTGCTTCAAGTGTATTTCATATACAAGAAAATACACGTTGCTGAGAATGTCTTGCTTTGTATTACCACAATTATGCACAAAAGTGCCAGATTCCCAGTACGACTCCTGGTATGCAAGGACTAACTAAGTCAATCAGGCAGTGCTGTTTCCTGTGTCATTTAGGCTTGCTATGAAATTCTCCATCTGGACCAAACAGAGGAAAAAGTCAAACAGGAAAAAATGATGACATGTCCTTGCTTCCCCAAGTGCTTCCCTTATATCTTGGAGCGGAACAGAAAAACAAAAGGTAAAATATCTACATATGAAGTAAGGAAGAAGTGACAATAAAGAAACTACACTTAGAAATGCAAGAAAAGGATGAAAATTAATAGTGAAGATCAGAAATCTGTCTGTATTCATCTGTAAATTCCACATATTTTTAGGCAAGGCAGTCATCATATTTAATAGTAGTATTAGTATAGGTATATAAGAGCATAGTACTACTGATAATTTTTCCATCCTCTACCTCGTATTTCAGGACGGGAAGAACATCCTGATGTGATGGAGCTCCATGCAGAATCCACTTATTATTGGGGTTCTGATAGAGCTATCCTGAAAAATTTCGAAGAGGGATGATGGTATAAACTGCACATCCACATGAGAATACAAGCAAGAGCAATGAACATACTGTTCTTACAGACACAGCTATTCAGCGTTTATTCTGCTTCTTGCATTTGGGATAAATACTACATCCCTGAGGAGACAATGGCCAGCTCAGCCTTACTACGCAAATGAATTATGCTTTGTCCAGGGAGATACTCAATGGGTATTAGTAATGCGGGAAGAGTTGCTGTTTCTAACATCTCCAGCACTACACCTGAAGTGGATGTATCATCCTGAAGGGAATCTTCATCTGAGTAGACTGCTCTCTGAGGAGAAGTGGAGCCGGTATCTCAGAAGCACTTGACTTTTATTTCATGCTGCTGTTTACTCACTGTCAAGAAGCTTAGCTTAGGAACTGCAAAGACAGAGATCCTCAGTGTCAGAGCAAAAAGGTTAAAGTGGAAGAATGGACCTAAAAAGCTGGCTGTGGAAGTAAAACATAAATAACATCTGAAAAAGAAACACATCTATTTAGATGTTGAGGCAAAGACAAGAAAAATATGTTAGACTTGAAAGAGATACAAGATAGAATTAGATTGCTAAATACAGCGCAGTGAAAGCCAGCACTAAAATAACAAATTTCAGAAGCAAACATAATATAGCCATACCAGCATTGCAGCTGAATTGTGGAGTAATTTGCAGTATGGATGTTCACTTTTGCCTGAAGTTTATCCACAGTTGTTAATCTCTGAATTCAACTTCTGCTGGTCAGCTTGAAAATTGTTTACCCAGTGAGACTACAAGCAAGTGTTTAGAAGGCAAATGTACTTTGCTAATGGCTTATTTCAGATGTGGACAACTTTTTGATCACCTTTGCATTTCCAGAACGAAACCCAACATTGACTGAGAACCAGGTCTCTCTCTCTTTCTTTTTTCCTAAGAGATTTAGCTCTAAGGTTTTTGTTTCGTGTCACTGAGTTTATATATTAGCAGGTGTTCTTTTTCCTTCTGAAACACTGCTTTAGGCTTACAGAACCTCCATGAGGTTGGTATCTGAGACTGTTGAGAGAATAATAAAGAACTAGCAAGGAAGAGAAGTGGAAGATGATGAAGCAACATATTGTAGGGAATTGCATTTATGGGAGGACAAATATATGTGAACTTCACATAAGAATGCCTGATGCATTGAAAAAAGTATGCAGATTTCAGCGAATATTTCAGCAAACTACACCAAGCTCTTTTATCTTGGGACTCACAAGTGATGCGAGTTTCCAAATTTGCCTCCGAAACTTTGTTCTAGTTATTCTAGGAATATTTAGATTAAGCAAGATATTGTCATTCAAGATCATCATCTCCAACAAGCACTTTCCAAAATTTCTCAGTTTCTCTAGGAAATAGGATAAATTCTGGCCTTCTTGGAGACAGGATTGAATGGAATGTCACATCCATGAGAATGCAGATTCTCTAACAGTGTATGTGTTTTTAAGGCTGCTAGCACCAAAGCAGAAGGATCTTGAGGCAAAGCACATTTTTCTATGTTGGGTGCTCCACAGGAGGCCAGAGGAGGGAGTGAGATGCTCACTGGGGAAGAATCTTTTCTGAAACCAGTTAATCACAAGAAAGGGTTTGCCTTTGATACGGATTCACCCACCAACTCCATACTCGGAACTCAGGCACCTATATGAAGAGGTTAGGGTTACATCTATATTAATAAACAAAATGCACTAGGCATTGCTTCCTGTCCCTCAGGCGTACGTCACATGTGCCCATACTCCTAAACTCTCCAGACTCCCTAACAAGAAATACCCAAAGGTAACAGGAATGTTTCTGGTTTTGCCTGTTTTTCTTTATCTGGTGTTTCTGAGAGAATGCTGAAAATCCATAACAATAGATTAGCTGTTATATCTTTGTAGCTAAACAGCACAGCTTGACTTGAGATATTGTTCTCACTGATGCACAAAGCTTCTATTTATCAACTGAGTACACAAACATCAGGGAACGATGCACAGCTGTCTTTGAGTATGCCTCTTCATCAGGGCAACCACTTGAGATTCATTATTCCCCTGATAGCCTGGGAAAACCACTTTAATTGGCTGTTCAAAACTGTCAGTCCCGTCATGCTGTACTACTCAATCATGACATTAAGGCCAAGATTCATCTCCCCTAACTTTAGATGTCCACAGTCTAGAGGTTTCCAACTGCAGTGTAGCCACCTGGGCTCCTATTATTCCCTTATCAGAACAGCCACTTCAGGTTATGATTAACCTGATGATAGATGCTTACTGTAAAATGGGATGACTGGTACCATAAATATCACAGACTAGATCACCACTGTCTGTAAATTCTTGTCCAGGTGAAAAGGCCACCTGAGACCTCTCCAGTGTAATATGGCTACATTTATTCAAATAAATCCCACATTTTTTCATTTGCTGCTTTCCCTTATTGAGCTGGTTTAAAATACTAAGAAAGTGCTTGCCCCCATCTTTTCCTGGAGGTTTCTGCCACTGTAGCATGCTTACCAGAAGACAGCATTCCACTCTAGTCCAGGAATCAGTCAGCCACAAATAACTTCCTGATGAGGTAGGTTTGAGCTAAGACATCAAAATTTGCACTGGAACAACCGGGAAGCTGTTATCTCTGCTGATTCCACTATGGATAAACAACTTCTGGCAGAGAAATTATAACAACAGGCTCCAGGGTGGTAGCTTTTTCTGCAGTACCATCTATAGGAAGGAGCATGAGACTGAACGCCCTGCAAAATCCAGCCGGTGGAGCCACAGTGGTTTAGAACAGCTGAGAATATGACCTTTTTTCCCCACCTTTTTAAAAATTGCTTTCTTGTTTTAGTTCTTTGTAATTTTTTTCATATTTTAATTTTTTTCCAGATACACAGAAGAGGATTCTTTTCCATCCATTAGTTAAAGAAAATGATACCTAAATACACTGAGACATTCTGTGTAAGCATAGAATATTTGGTGTAATGCATAAATTGACTCAGAAAAAACAAACAAGAAAGACAAATGTATTAAGAAATATCAATGTATTAATCATGAAAGAATAGCAGAATGAGTGCTATGCTTCACAGGCGTCCCTAAACACAACTAGGAGACATATTTGTCTTGTAACAGGGTTCATTTACTGCTTGTGATCCTTGCTTTTGAAAGTCCTCAGACATTCTCTTTTGGTTTTGCTAATTTTTTAGAGAGTTTCATCTGGAGTCTGATTTTTTGGCGAGTAAGATTTTACAGCAGCATATGTGGACTTAAGTACTAAAATACCTTATTTTTAACACATTATTGAGTTTATCAAAAGTTGCCATACAAGAAAAGACAGATAATCCTGAATATGGATGAAAAACATTTGAGGTATTACAAGTTTATTTATATCTTCCAAAGCCTACCCAACTTATTTAATCCCTCCCATTGGGTAAATCTTCCTATGTGACTGAATTTCTAGTTAAGGCATTATTATTAGCACAATTTTGATATCGTTTTGATGACCTATGCAATCTAGATCATTATTTTGCAGTCAATGACTATGAATATTGTGTCAATCGAAACATAATGAAAGTTGTTTCAAAGTCTACCCCAAATTAATTCCACAAAGTGCCTTAATACACCATATTCTCTCTGCAAATCGGAGATGAAGACCCAAAGCTGGCAAAGCCTGATACTTTGAAGAGTTAACCACTGAAAAGTGCTCTTCTGGGTTTCTAGATGTTGTAAGATACAAATAGCTGTGCAGTTGTAGTCAGGCTGCCACCAAAAAGCATGTTCCGCCTACTCAGATAAACAGATTGGATAGCTCTGCCTCTGCTTTCCCGCACTCAATACATTGTATGGAGCTTTTTTCCTATCTGTTTTCGTGTTGTTTTCCTTGCAATTTATTTGCTGTCTGACAGCATTTCATTTTCATTTTTTGTGAGGTGTAGGGTAGAAGAAATAAGTTCTCTATTTCTTGCTTTGATCCAATTAATTTCTTGCAATTTTTTTCCCATGCTCCAGTCTCTTAAGGATTTTGCTTTTCCCAATTCAGCATCTGTATCTAAAAGAAATAGCAATTTCCAAATAGAAAGCACTTTATTGTGTGGGTTTTTAACCCTCCAGTAAGAGTTTTAGGCATAGGATCTTCATTTCTGGAAGACAAATAGATACATTACTGCAAAACTGTACTAGCCTTTTATCTTTGGAAGGCCTATTGAGAATGGTCAGTGAGACTCACTGGTACTTTAACTGGCAGGGAGAAAAATAATTGTACAGAAATAAAGATGATGACAATTTTTGCCATGTTGGACAGGGAATCAAAGAGATCTGGGCTCAAATGTTAAAATGCCACAGTGATTTTTGAGCTAGAGAGTTCTGAAATCAAAAGAAGTCTGGACATGTCAACTTGGTGCTCAGGCAACCGGCCCGCCTATGAACCTGAGATAATCAATCCCATGAGCTGTTGCACAAGTGTGTGTGTACACTTTCCTCTCTCTGTTCCTGTTCCAATAGGTTCAAATTCTGTGAGTTGTCCTGGAGTTTTGTGTTTGAATTGTTTCCAGGCTGAAAGTGGATCCTGGCCATCCCACTGATTTATCCACCTTCACTCTGACTAAAATCAGTCCACTCTTGTTCGTAAGGAGTTTCTTCTATTCCTCACTTGCTGCACCGAATAGTTCATACTGAGAAGATGTCAGAGGCTCTACATATTTTATGCTTAGGGTTTGGTGCCAACAATCCTTTTTCAGACATCCACGAGATATTTATGCCACCAATGCTGCATTTATTTGTGAGCACATTCATGTTAGAAATGATCAGAAGTTATTCATTGATTAACTGGTACATTGCACTCGGTTATTTTGATTACAGTCAATTGTATTGATGTAAGTTTTCAGATTCAGTGGAAAGCGAACTGGCCTACTGAGAATTATTAATACCCCCTCCTTTTTGATCTACATTTTTTTTGGTTGTTTTATTTTGGTTTGTAGTTCTTGGAAGATGATCAAGATTCCTTCATGGCTTTAAAATGTGAATTCTTCTGATAAGCTGTCTATTCATGGATAACATTAATCTCCTGAAGCCCATTTCAGGTAGAGTCTGATAATCTAAAAACTGTAGGGCTTGATGAAAGACAGTCAGCATCTGTCTTCTTCTGATATGTAGCAAGTACTGAAACTTGATTTCTCAGTGGAAGAGAAATTAGCTGTGTCAAGTCTATATATACTGCCCATATCACTTCTCTTCCAGAAGCCTTGTAAACCACGGCCCATGGTTTCCTCTGTGTGATCCCAGGCCCAGTTCGGTGCAGCACAGCTGTGGGATCCTGGCTCAGTTTTGCTGGGAAAAGAATTTTCAGCTGTGAGGAAGACTGTGTGCTAAAGCCATGTGAGAAAAGTAAAAATGCAGGCATCAGTGAAATTATTGAGACAGTGATAAGTAGGCATTCAAGGACTGAAAAGTATTGACGTGAGAAGATATTAATACCCTTAGAAAAAAACCCAGAGAACTGAAAGATGGCAACTCAGCAAGACAGAGAAGCAGCCTGCACAAAGGAGCAAAGCAGGCTTGGCCAGCAGAGATGCTCTGCATGTCACATTTAGGGTCATGCCCATATTAATCTTTCACTTAGTAGTGTGTGGATTCTTGCTCTCCTCATTGTGTCAGCCAATAAATATTTCCTGTGCACTTTTAACTTCTTGATGCTCTGCTTTCACAGTGTATTTGTGCATGGTAAAAAATACCTAAACAAACATGACCTACTGAGCTAGGATTTGGGGGGATGATTGCAGTCTCACGCCAAGCATCAATGCCATGTCCATCGATTGAGTTGGAAAGGTCAGAGCAAAGAATGAGCTCTTTTGCTCTTCGCAATAACTCTACTTATCTTTCAGCCCAGGTGCCTCTAAACTGGTGATTATACAGCATTTGCTCCATGCTGTACCATTCTCACATGCTAGGAATCAAGCCACGCACAGTTACCTGCTAGAGTGCTATCAGGTGACTTCTGCCATAGTCCTCCCGGTATATACCAGCTTAAGGAAATGTCCTTTTAGCTTCAAATCAGCATTTTACACATTTGTCTGAAAGTGATTTACACATCTTCTCCCCACCCACCATTTACAGGGATTTGTTGTTCTTCTTGTTGTTGTTGTTGCACTGAATGCATAATGTTACGGGAATATTTTACAAAACTTTTCAGAACCTCTATCGGGAAGCAGCTTGAACACTGGTGAAGCGACACAGCAGCAGGCAAGATAGACTCACTGAAGAGGAAAGTCTGGCAGAACTGAAGTTCAAACAACTTGATACCTTTTCCCAAATGGGAAAAGATCTGTCCCATTCTGCCTAAAATTGGTAGAAAACCAAACCCCTTGATATTCCACTTCACATATCAGTCTTGCCTTTTTTTTTTTTTTTAAAAAAAAAAGAGGTAATATTTACAGGAATGATTGAATCAGTCAGGTGTTTTTCTCTTGCATGGAAGTTCCTTTAAGTGAAAAGTTCGATTGGCACTTCATAATCTTCAATAGCATGCATCAACCCTGCAAATCTGTGCCCTTCTTGAAAAAGATGAAGTTCATTTTGCAGAACAGCACGCATTCTTCGTGCATATGATGAGATGCATATGATGAGTCACATGTGCAGTCCAAAGAAAGCGATATTTTGCTTTGTGCTTTTGATCAAAAAGTCTTGCCGTGCTGCAGCTTTTTAGAACACACCTGATAAAATCCATTATACATTTTTTCTGCTTCACTGGTGATAAAAAGCCTCTGACAACTGACAATAGCAAGGCCATCTGTCACTTTGAAAACCTGTATTTTTGGTGAAAGGAAGAGAATCAACCTCCTTTACCCCAGTAAGGAAGAAAAAACCCAGACAACTCTTCCCGTATATAAGACATAAAGCATATGAGTAACGTATAGGCATTCCATCATGCTTCTCCGCAGGAGATCCCAAAGCACAGTAGATACTTTCTATCATTCACATTATTACAACTGGGACACTGAAGTGCAGGGAGGTGAGCATCAAGCAACAGCCTTTGACCTGAGCCAGGGAACGAGCCTCTGTCTCTTAAAGTCAGTCTGCTGTGCCAGTGACAAGGGTTCACAGCATTATAAGTAACAAACTGATCTAAGTGATTAAAGCTTCTTTTTCTTTTCTGCAAGGAAGATGTTCATCAGGTTTCTAGCTAGTATTCAACTTTCATTATTAGAACTAAAAAGTGGGACTGAATCAGGGCTGAAACTTAAAACACACTCAAATCACTGCAAACTTCGGAAACTTTGATTCCTGTCCATTACAGGAAAGAAAGATGGAAATGAAAAATTAAAAAAAAAAAAAAAATTAAAAAATCAGTCTTGGATCTCTCTGGGCTTTCCACATTTGATTGGGTGCATCTGGCTAAAAGCAAATGTAAAATTCTAAGATAATCGCTCCATGAAGATATATGAAGATTTAGTCATAAAAGCAACAAAGTCTGAAGAATAATTCAACTCACCCTGAAGTGTACATCTAAAATAGATCAGATCATCAAACCTCAACAGCATTGACTATGAAGAGAGGTCAACATGACTAGCTCAGCTGCAGACATCCACTACAGATGTCCAAAACCAGATGAAAAGTATCTCCTCACTTATAAATTCAAATACAATATTGATGTAGTAAAGGACTAGGGCACCAGTAAAATAGTCCAACTGAAGCTCTTCCTAATGTTGATAGGCAGTAAAAATGCCAATGATAAATTAGATTGCACATGGAACAAGGTGAAAACATTACGTTGGAGTATACTGCCTTTATGTGAATCAACAGAGCTGCTTCAGTGGGAATTTGTGTTCAGTTCTGATGGTTCAAAGTCAAAAATGTACTGCCAGAACTGGAGAAATTCCACAGAAGAGCCATGACATAAAGGAAGGCACAGAAATTCTGCCATATAAACAATTTAAAAAGACTGGGATTGTTCACCTCTATGAGAAGAGGAATATAATAACAAAAGCCATGCTCACTGTGGCTGTGTTCTTGCTTTGTCACACATATTCAGTGTGGCAACTACTCGTACCTGGACATCTCTAAGTGGCAGATCTGAGATAGTCACCCTGGGCTCCATTTAAACTTGATGGATAGACGCAGAAAACTCTGGAGAGACGCTCATTCAATTTCTTAGAGGTATTTAGAATAAGGCAGACAAACCATACTCTGATAAAATCTTCCTTTTCATTGATAATAAATGCTAGATAAATAAAATTTGGGTACCTGACTCTGAGGTTTTTGAAACTAGAGTTTCACTAAAAGCTGAGTAAGATTCCAGGAGAAACATGATCATTAGATGGTTAAAAAGAATATTTGGATATAAAACAAATGATAAACTTATACAGAAAGGCTGTAAAAGCCTCAGATTCAAAATGATAAAGCTAACCTTCAACTTTTATTTTTCAAGAGATAATTTGGGTTAAAAACTGTAACATCTGTTTAATATGAAAAGTTTTACACTTTTCTTCAGCCAATACTCACACTCAGAAAAAAGTCATTAGGTTATTTCTATGACCCATTATGTACATTTTTATGCTGATAGAGAAGATGGAAGTTCCCATTTCTGTCTAACACAGAATTTCCTCTTCTAGCTGGAAATTACCCAGTCTTATTGATCAAGTGTAATTTCCATAAACTTCACTACAGCTCTGCGGGATTTAATGGCTGCACCCTGCCTATCAATATTGTCTGCATTTGATTTGCTATGCATATTACTTTTAGAGCCTGTCTCAAAGAACCTTCATTGATTTCTTCATCAGGTACACAAGTCTATCACCTTATATGACTGGATGACTGGTTGACTAAAATGCAGTGCCATGTTAAAGTAAAACCTAGATTGAGACAGACTGATGTGGCTGAACAGAATTTAAAGGCCAAAGAAAAATTCTCAGTCTGCGCTGATGTTTGTGAAAAGAAAGCTGATAGGGACACTGAACACAGCGAGACCTGCAAAATAGTTTGGAAAGTGAGTTACCATTACCTTCCAAAATCTTTCTAAATGGCACTTTAGGGATGATCTGATAATAACACAAAAAATCTCTAGAATGAGAATTTTTATAGTCTGTGGATACAATGTAAGTCAATTTAAGAGCAAATCCATGGCTGTGGCAATGTAACTATGGATTGCTGACCTCATGTGTTTGGAAAAGCAAAGAAAGGCCATTGCTGTATGGTTTAAAGCAATACCTGCAGGTGTGGATTTTAAACAAGATGGAAAGCAAGTGTTCAGAAAACACTTTGAGATTTCATAAAATTTCCATGTGGTAGAACACTGTGTGGCATCATCAGCTTCAGTTTCAGGTTGCTGTGAAATTCAGAGCAGGATTTAAATACAATCTCTACAATCTTTCTCCCAAAAGGCACATGCTTAATAGCCTGTTTTATTAAAACCTGAATTCCAGGAAGTCTAAATTGTCATGATGGTTTGAGGTTTGGGTGGTTTTGGTTTGGGTTTTATTTTTTTTTTTTATAAATCTTGCATCCATGAACACTGTTATTTTTGTCCTTCTCCCACACTTCCTACCAAGCATGCTCTTCTTGTTGTGCTTAATGGATATATGTTTTTCAAAGAGCACTTGTATTCTTCATTTCTCAGCACTTAGAAAAGATCATACATCAGTGAGGACTAGGTCTCAGAAAAGACTTTGTCTCCTGCTACAGGGCTTGAAGGTGCTCTGATGCACCTCGTGAGGCTGTAGTGGGTGTGGGTTATGGGTGGTACAAGACCACACTGGGCTTACCTGTCAGTTCCAGCCTGGCAGCAGAAGACCTCAGTGCCATACCACACTAATACTCCCTTTTGGAGAAAAAGCTTTTCCTCAGTCAGGTATACTGAGAAAGTTCAGCTGTTTGCAGATCATGGGTGTCTCTGTACCATGCTTTCAGTGCCAACGTGGCTTGTGAAGGAGCAGGTTGGGGTGCTGAATTCTATAACATAAATATACCCTGACAGCATGTACAGTGCCCAGCTGCAGATTTGGCACCTTTGTTGTGCAACCGCTTGTTGAACTAAAGATCTCACCCTAGTACATATGAAATCCAGCACATTTCAGGTTGGACTGACGACCTCCTATTTATCACTTCTGAGTAGCTTCATGTCTCCAGATCACTTCAGGGATTGATTCTGAACTCTGGAGTATCAGATTGAGCTGAGCAGAACAGATTAAATCCTGTTGCCGTGTAAACATTAAGATCTTGGATGCTAAAATACACAATTAATGCTCCAAAGCATCTGGCAGACATTGTGTGATAGATGAATAATCCTTTACTGTAGCCCACACAGTGCTGCCATCTCTTTATTTATTTATTTATTTAAAGGTAGAATTTATTCACATACTTGTACAGCGGAGAGGTGAGTTTAGCTCTAGAAATAACTACAGTGAGATACAGATGAGTAACATTATAAGCCTGTTAAAGTATCATATAATTTTTTCTCTTTAGCAACTCATAGGAAGTCCTTTAGACATTTTTACTGAGCAGTGTAAACTGAAATTGTTGTAATAAATTAAGCAAGTCTGAGTAGCTTTTTAAGGATAATAATTATTCCAACTCATCATTTCTTGTTATTTCATTTTCAGCAAAATCTGTTTGTCAGTGCACTTACTTAAGACTGCAAGATAGATGTCTGAAGGAGTAGAACTGGTTTTGAGATATACCACCTCCAGGAATTACACAGATTGGCACCCATGCTTCACAGTGTATAAATGTCCTTTTAGTTAAGCATCCAATTCTGGATACTTATATGGGTGCTGAGTACTACATCTAGTTCTGGGATCCCCAGTATAAGAAAGACATGGATCTGTTAGAGTGGGTCCAGAAAAGGGCCATGAAAATGATCAGAAGGCTGGAACACCTCTCCTGTGAAAAAAGGCTGAGAGAGTTGGGTTGTTCAGCCTGAAGAAGAGAAGGCTCTGGGGAGACCTTATTGTGGATTTTCAGTATATCAAGGGGGCTTATAAGAAAGATAGAGACTTTTTACCAAGGCCTGTAGTGACAGGACAAGGGGAAACGGTTTTAAATTGAAAGAAGGTAGCTTCAGATTTGACATAATGAAGAAATTTTTTACAATGAGGATGGTGAGACACTGGAACGTGTTGCCCAGAGAAGTTGTGGATGCCCCATCCCTGGAAGTGTTCAAGGCCAGGTTGGATGGGGCTTTGAGCAACCTGATCTAGTTGAAGATGTCCCTGCCCATGGCAGGGGGATCGGACTAGATAATCTTTAAAGGTTCCTTCCAACCCAAACCATTCTATGATTCTATGAAGCCATCCTTATTTACTCATTCACAGCCTTACGAGTATAAGAACATGAGGATGGCCACAAGAAGTCAAACAGAAAGTTCACCTAGTTCAGTGTCCCCCTTGCACTGGTGCTTGTTCATGGAAGAGTTTAGAAGAAGGTCAGCCATGTAGTGATATTACCCTGCCATGTTCTCCCAGCCTCCAGTGATTTGTAGTTTAAAGGCTTCCTGAAAGAAAATGATGTCTTTATATTAATAACCCTCAATAGACTTTGCCATCCTAAATTTCTTCAGAACTTTCTGTACCTGAAAATATTTCGCCTCTGGAGAATGCTTTGGTGAAGAGTAACAGTTTAAATGTAAGTTGTATGAAGAAATATATCCTTTTGCTTGTTCTGTATGGATCACAAAAAGCCATCTCTGTTGTCTTGACTATAAGAACTAATAGTCTTTCAGAATCTCCCTATTACTCTCACAGTTCAGGTCCATTTCCTACCATTGTACCTGCAGAAACCTGCATGAATTTTCTAATACCACATCTCTATAAAGAGTGATGAAACTTTTTTCATCTCCAAATTGAGATGAATTTCAAAAAGTTAAGCCAAGTCTGGTAAACATGTTCGTCTGGGTTTTTGTTTGTTTGTTTGCTTGCTTTTTGTTTTTAAATCTCCCTCTCTTTCTCTGATCTCCTCTGTTATCCCAACCCTTTCCTGTACATTGCCTTTCACTGTTTGAACGTCAAACTAGACCATAAATAAGTGGCAGTGGGGATTCTTCACCTCTAGCAATTCATATCCAACCAGGGAAATGTTGTTTTGCCCTAGTGCCCAGTTGGGCTTCAAGAGACTTTACTGCCCCTAATGGAGCTACCTCCATTTACGTCAGCCAAGAAGCTCAGCTATTAAGTATAATGAGAGCATTGAGTGAATCACTTCTTGATGCGATGTATTCTTTAAACTGGGAAAGACCATTTCGTGTTGTTCCTAACAGCTTCTCTCTGACGCAGCTGCCACAATTCTTATCTTCCTCACAAATGACAAGCAAAGAGGCTCCTCGAGAACAAAGTATGTGATGAATAAAATAATAGAAGTTATGTCTGTGACGTTAGCATGGCAACCAAAGTTCATGCCTGATGCCAAAATGGTACAACTATAATCAATGATCAAAGAAAAGTGTTCAGTTGTCACGGCAACTCTGAAAGGCTTCTACTTCAGTTTTGGTATCTCCACAATTCAAAATAAATAAATAAATAAATAAATAGGACTGCTAGTGATCTAGATAATTACAGCTTCTGTATTTTTAGTATTATCCTATGATCACGCCATGTTGAAGCCAAACAACTTGCTAAACCCCATCAATAAATCTCACAGCTTTGTCAGCAGCCCAGGCATACAGCACGGCCATGTTGGATGCTATTAATTTCTTTTTTCCTGATGTGAAAGTGCTTCATGACCTGATGCCTGCTGGAACGTGTGTTAAGGCATCCTGCTATGTGGCGAGGGGGTGTCTTTGATGCTACACAACAAAGTCTGGGAATATGCTGCCCAAGGACTTGTTCATCTGAGGTTTCAATAATGGTGAAAAGAATAAAGTGAAAAAAGCCCTTGTAACACAAGCAAATCTTGGTGGAAGTAACTTCAAAACTACTGTGCTATTTTTCTTAATGTGAAAGTATGATTTCTGCATATTTCTGTGTATGTGTGTGTATGAAATGCAGCCTGAATGATTCTTAACTAGGAGTTAAAAATATCTCAAGTCCACTGAGAAGAAGAACAAAATCGTTTAATATAAAGTACCCATAATTGGCAGAATGCTGTTGGGGAGCTGGATTCTTGCCTAGATGTAAGTTAATCTTTATGTCATATTCACCAGTGATTATGTTTCTGCCGTTAGCATTTCAAGGAGTGAAAGAGCAGAAAACCAAAGTGAAAAAAGTTATAATTCCAATTACTTTGTGGGGAAAAAAAAAAAAATTCTTTTAATCTCTCCCCTTCCTTTCCTCTGTTTCTGTACTAGGAGAAAATAAATGGCTCTGTTCATTTTTGCTTCTACCGATCCAAATTGGAATTCAATAGCATGTATCACGATGTATTTTCAAACAACTTCAAAAGGCTTTGCCTGCACACTTTCCCCCTAAAATGACAAGCCGTTAAAGTATGTCTAGGGACATGAGTTTTTTGATGTATCTTGCAAATACTAAATAATGTAGAAACCATACACACTCTAATGAAGTAGGGCACAGAAAATACCGGTAAATAGCTTATGAAGAACTGTTCTTTTTCTTCCTGTCTGGAACAAGATGCACTTCTGTTTTCAATGCAAGATGCCCAATGTTTGAATCACCCATGATAAGTTAGCTTAGACTTTATTCTACTTTGAATAATGATGAACCACCTAGAATAGAAAATAGCTCATAAAGGGAGAGTAAATGCTTGGAGAATTCTGCATTCTCCACCTATAGTAGCAAACACTCATTTACCATTGCCTAGTATTTTTTAGAACATTTCTAACACCAGATTTTTATTTTTTTCTTGTTGGCTAAAGCAATTGAGTTTATTGTTAATGAGAGAAAACTTGGTAGAACTCCAGGCAATCATTTTTGGATGTTATATTCAGGTACTTCCAATCCTCTATTTCTTGCTGGGAATGTTGCCAAAGATGCAACAGATAGCAATGTTTGGAAAAGATATTTTGAGTGCTAGGCTTTTTTCTCTGTAAGTAGGTTACAGTTAAGTACAAGATGACATATGTAATATTCTTTACAAAACTGTAGTGATAAAAATACTTGTAAATTTTTCATTATTAATGCTGAAGAAAGTGGGAAGTTATTTAATAAATATGCATTGCTTAAAACTTCAACTTTTTCACAAAATTATGCATTGAAATAGAAATACATAATTTTGCACATTTTGTCTCTTCCAAGGAAGCAAACTGTAAATAATTTTCATTCTTTGCAAAGTTAATCAAGCATTTCCTTATTACGATGACATGTATACTGTCTTTTCATAAACCATGAACCATTATGAAGCACAATGACAATTTTTTTTCAGTCTTATCTGTTAAGATGCCATCACACACACCTGTTAAAAAAATGAAACCATTAATTCATTTCTTCTTCATCTTATCCGGGAAATATATTAGGAAAATATTAGGAACATAAAAGCAGATGCAGTGGATGGCACCAGAGTGTCAGTCCAGCCTGGTAACTTCTCTCCAAAAGTGGATGTCTGCACAAGAGTACTAGAACAGAGCAAGCACACGGGCATTGTATATCTTAGTTGCACTGCCCGCAACTACTCTCACAGACTCCTACTATTTCAGGATCAGGAATGGTTAGTGTGGAATGTCAGTCCCCTGGTTTTATATTCTGCAAACTTCAGTTTACCCTTGGACCCATGAAAAATTTTGGTACCTGAAATATCCTTTGATGAGGAGTTCCATAACTAGTTATATTTTGCATGAAGAATTGTCTTAGGTTTTTTGGTTTTTGTTTTTTTAAATCTGTTTTGAAGATATTTCCTCCTATCTTCAGTTAATGCCTCAATCGATCTCCATAGGCTTCTCATGACTTCAGGGACTTCTACCACTCCCTTCATCAGCCATCTTATTTTCTGAACTAAAGAACCCTAGCACACCTAGTCATTGCTTACAAAAATGCAGTTCAGCACCTCTGAATATGCTTTCCTTCTCTGTACCTGTTCTTGTTCCCTGTACATTTTGAAGGTGGACAATCAGAACTTAACATTAAAAGGTCCATGGATTTATACAGCACGATGCTGATACTTCGGTTTTGTTCGCTATTGTTTTCCTAATAATTCTCAAGATTAGATTTGTAGGTTATTATTTGTGCTATATTTTTGTCATCTCCTACTCAATCAAAAGTCAATCGATACCAAAATATCCTTCTGTAATTCCTCATAGTAGTCCTTTTTCCTCACTATTCCAAATACCATCATCAGCAAAAATGTCACGTCACCATTCTCCCTTTTCTTTTTTAAATCAGTTACAAGTATTTTGACCATGTTAGGTTATAGCATAGCACTCAGAGGGATCCCATTGCCAACCTCATCTATTGGAAGAAATAATTCTTTATTCCTATCTTCAGTTTCCAACTTTTTATACAACTATTTAACAATGATGTCCTTCTCTTTTATTCAGCAGTTATTACTTTCTCTGACAGCCTGTTTAATAATTGTTTGACCCAAGCTGTCAGTATGTAAGAATCCATACTGAACAGAACATAAAGAGTAATAAATTCCATAATGTGGCAATGGATCTTTACTGTGTAAGGAAAATATGACAGTTTTCCAGGAAATAGTCTTGCAAACAAATGTTTTGATCCCATCCACGTTGCCCTCAGATGAAGCCTTTACAATGATACAAACTGTAGTTTGAGAAAGCTCTAAATTGATAGTCCAGAATTTTACACAGATATTCACATTTCCTTGAAAAGCATTGTAGAAGGAAGGGCTTCCTCTCAGGTCTTTTATTAATGTTTCTTCATCCTTGTGAAGAAAGACCTTATTTCTTTTCAGTGGAGCTACTAATTCACCACTGCTCCTACTTTTTCAGGCAATGCCAGGTGTTTTATTATTTCCAATATTTAATGTCTGTATATTATTATTATTAT
>NW_009199524.1:0-2914 GCF_000690835.1 Fulmarus glacialis | reverse complement strand
TCTACCCCAGCCAAAACCAGCACAATGAGCAAATGCTCTGTACAGTTTAGCAGCCTCCTGACTAAGAACGATGAATCCCTCCAAGCTTTGCTGTAAAGTGCCAAAACAGAGGAACCAACTTCTGTCCAGACAGTTCCAGCCTCCCCAGGGTCAGAAACCATTGTTTTAGAGATATGATCCCCCTCTTCAGAACAACTGACAGCAAAAGTTCATAGAAGATACAATATAGAACATTTCTTCCCAGTGCTCCTTCCAGCAAGATGGTAATCAGAATCAGTCAGAAATGAAGCACAGAAAGTGGCAAATCAACTTTTCTTTCAGCAACACTAACTTTGCCCCATTTTATGCGTGTTTTGCTTTCTAGTCCTGAAGGATATCCCTCAACTGAGGAAAGTCTGTGTTTCCAGGGTTCTGGAGATCCTGCAATTGAACTTTCTGACATTTTACACTTCAATCTGACCGTTACGTTACATTAACAGGTTTACATATTTAATATAAATACGCAAAAATACTGAGAAATTTAAACAGAAGAGTTTAACTTGAGATCTACTGTGAGATAATTGATGTGAATACAATAATCCTCCAGTCACCTTTCTCTCCTTCTCTGAAACTCAGTATCTGAGTTACAATACCTATGGATCAAAAGAGTTCATATTTCGAAGTATATCATGCTCTGTTTTCTTACAGTAAATGTCAAATGTTTCTACCATGTCCTACTCCAAATCATTTACTCTTTCACAAAGAAACTGTACAATGATCAGGTGACAGGCTGATAGTTATAGTTAATAAACAGAAACAGATGCATCCTCACATATAAAATCTGCACCTATGACAATACCCTGAAAACGCTGTTTGCTACTTGAAATAAGTCTTTGATAACCCAGACTTCAAGTAACCTGCATGAAATCAAAGGTAGAGGAAAACAGTATCAGAGGACTGCTGGGGAAAAGACAGCAGGGTCAGGCAAAGGAAGGTTACCAAGATAGGTTGCCTGTGCAAACGATCTCATCCACACATATACAATTCTTACTGTGCCATGAATTAAAACAACCTGTGACCTATATGCTTACAAACATAGTCACTTCCACTCCAGTCTGATAGGAATGAAATCTCCAAGATGTTCTAGAACAATAATTGAAAAACACATCTGTTTAAAATCAGTTCATATTAGCTTCAACTTTCTGTGTTTAACTACGTGCTACTAATTGGCTAACTGCTAAATATTCTACCATTTAAACACAGAAGAACTGCAATCAATTGCATTAGCTTATATCCTACATACAATAAATGACACTCACCTAAATGTTACTCACCTGCCTTAAATCCAAGGTGATGGTGACCCAGTGGTATTGCCTCCCATTCTGAATGCTGGGACTTTGCCACCAGTTATTGGTACCATCGATTGCACTGGAAATTGGGTGCTGCTCTGTTTTAAAGCAAAAATTAAACATCTCTTGAAAATACATCTCACTGCATTTTCTCTGACCCAGTAGCACATTTATATCACACTGAGCACAATTTCTTCCCGTCATAAAGAAGTAAAAGCTGAAATCTACCCCCAGACAAATAGGCTGTTATTGGACTTTGCGGTGCTTAACGGTGATTTAAGGTGCTCACGCTTTCTGTCAGCCCTTTGCTCAAAGGAAGTTTCACTCATGTAGTAGAGAGACTAACAGTAAAAAGTATTTGACCCTGTATTCATGGGGAAGAGTCAAAAAGAATGACACAGGCCAATGAAACATGAGCCGGCAGTGTGCCCAGGTGGCCAAGAAGGCCAATGGCATCCTGGCCTGTATCAGGAATAGTGTGGCCAGCAGGAGGAGGGAGTTGATCCTGCCCCTGTACTTGGCCCTGGTGAGGCCGCACCTCGAATCCTGTGTTCAGTTTTGGGCCCCTCACTACAAGAAGGACATTGAGGTGCTGGAGCGTGTCCAGAGAAGGGCAACGAAGCTGGTGAAGGGTCTAGAGAACAAGTCTTATGAGGAGCGGCTGAGGGAACTGGGACTGTTTAGCCTGGAGAAGAGGAGGCTGAGGGGAGACCTCATCGCGCTCTACAACTCCCTGAAAGGAGGTTGCAGCGAGGTGGGGGTTGGTCTCTTCTCCCAAGTAACTAGCAACAGGACGAGAGGAAATGGCCTCAAGTTGCGCCAAGGGAGGTTTAGATTGGACATTAGGAAAAATTTCTTTACTGAAAGAGTGGTCAGGCCTTGGAACAGGCTGCCCAGGGAAGTGGTGGAGTCACCATCCCTGGAAGTATTTAAAAGATGTGTAGATGAGGCGCTTAGGGACATGGTTTAGTGGGTATGGTAGTGTTGGGTTGACAGTTGGACTAGATGCTCTTAGAAGTCTTTTCCAACCTTAATGATTCTATGATACCAAAACAAAACCACATAGAAACTTGCCTTTGGGATTGGCACTGCGGTGGTCACAGACGCGGCACTGTGCGTTGCGCAGGGGCCGTCCCGGGACGTGCTCCACCAGTTTGCAGAACATCTCTGGTCCCTTCTCCCCACAGGTGGCGTTGGTGGAGATGTGAGCGTTGCTGGCCAGGTTCAAAATGGCGGGGAACAGGCCTTGAAAGAAGTAACGATTATCACCCACATTGTAAGGCAAGCAAAACACAGACATGGGTATGAGACAGGTCTCTGAACATACAGGGTTTCATGACAAGCTTCTAGCCTAGAGTCAGAGATACAGAAAAATACAATGAAAACAATTTATTTTGCGAAAAGATTATCATACCACACTGACATCAGCACATCAATCGTCATGGCCCTGGGGCACTGCAGCCCTGTCTGTCCCTGCCCACTGCCCAGGGCTCCTCCCATCACAGCCCAGGACCTTTCAGCCCCCCAGGGCCTTTAGCCCCTACCTCAGCAAGGCCACAGCAGGGATGGTCTCCAGCTCCCCACAG
>NW_009199523.1:0-25520 GCF_000690835.1 Fulmarus glacialis | reverse complement strand
GTCTTTTCCAACTTTAATGATTCTGTGATCTATGATCTATGATTCTATATGATCATTGAAAACTGGCAAAGGATGGACACCTAGGTTGGTTCTATGTCCACCCATTGCCAAAACACTTTCTGATGGTAATAAACAGGGTTTGTGTGAGATGTGTGAATGTGTCTGCCATCACTTTAAAAATTGTGTCTATGCCTGTTCAGTAGGAAAGGTTTTGGGAGAGAGAGAGCAAGCAAAAACTAAATGCTTAGAAGTAGTCTCCCAACCACCAAGGGATGGGGATGTGACATGGTCTTGATCAAAGCTTCTGAGGTGGGATGGGCCAGAGAAGGGAGCATCTCTGCTGCAGAAAGGTCAGGGTGCAGGATAACTGAGAAGACTGGACAGTCCTGCTGGAAAACCCTGCTGCTTGGCAGTGTGCCCAGAAAATAAGACTTGCCATGAAAAGGAAGCAAAGCACCCACAAAGGAGGTTGTCCCTCATTTCATGCCCCTGTTAGCCTGGGGCCTTCTCAAGGGTACCTGGGAACCGAGGAAGTCCTGTTTATCTACTGTCCCCCCGTTGCCACTCTCACAATACTCCGATCAGTACAGATGGATGCCCATCTTCAGAGGAGGGGAAGCAGCTCCTGCAGAAGGGAGGTTTGGGGCTGTACCACCAAACCCCTGCTGTGCTTGGGAACTGCATGCTCCTCCCACACCAACTGCAGACAAGTCCATTTGGGTGCAAAGACATCCCCCAGCACTGGACCATATATTGGTATTCTTAGACTTTTTATAGGCCCTCTGCAAAGCTTTGGTTAGATGCTCCACTGGTCCAAGTTTTTTTGATGCCTCTCCTAAAGCACGCATGAGGCAATGGCACTGTATTCCTTATCCCTGGCCATTTTGCCAGTGAGGGACTGCTGCCCAGCAGTTCCTCTCCAGAGCCTCAGCAAGTCTCTTCCCGGATCTGTGTTGGATCATAGCCGATAAGACTGAAAACAAATGACATTTCTATGGCCTTTGATGGGCTCTACATGGGTGACAGTGCCACTGCTGGCTACTATGGCAGTGGAGATCTCTGGTGTAAGGCTGTAGAGGTACAGCTGCAGTACCTGCAGGAAAAGCAAGGACAGGGCTGAGAATGGGTGCTTTGCTCTTGGGCAAAACAGTTATAAGTGGGCAAAGAACTGACTAAGACTTGAGGGTAGATACGGGAGGTCCAGTAAAACCCTAGTGAGAAAAGAAAGTATGTGATCTGTCGTAAGACCCGTCAGCAAACACTTACCCCTTTTGGGAGCGACTTTATACCCGATCAGTATTTTGTATTATGTAGCTGCAATACTGTGTTCAGTTTTGGGCCCCTCACTACAAGAAGGACATTGAAGTGCTGGAGCGCGTCCAGAGAAGGGCAACGAGGCTGGTGAAGGGTCTGGAGAACAAGTCTTATGAGGAGCGGCTGAGGGAACTGGGGTTGTTTAGCCTGGACAAAAGCAGGCTCAGGAGCAACCTCATCGCGCTCTACAACTACCTGGTAGCAAGGTGGGGGTTGGTCTCTTCTCCCAAGTAACAAGCGATAGGATGAAAGGAAATGGCCTCAAGTTGCACCAGGGAAGGTTTAGATTGGATATTAGGAAAAATTTCTTCACCGAAAGGGTTGCCAAGCATTGCAACAGGCTGCCCAGGGAAGTGGCTGAGTCAGTATCCCTGGAAGTATTTAAAAGACGTGTAGATGTGGTGCTCAGGGACATGGTTTAGCGGTGGACTTGGCAGTGTTAGGTTTACAGTTGGACTCAATGATCTTAAAGGTCTTTTCCAACCTAAATGATTCTATGATTCTATGAATATTTTGATCGAGTGCAAGGCATTCAAAAGTCAGGCTTAGTGCTTTGCCAGGCTATGATCTACAGCCCTTCAGCCCACGGTGCTATCACATCTGCCAGTGCAGAGCAGGACCCAGGGACAGCGGGTGGGCCCACAGCTCTACCTCGCTGCTCGCTAAACCACTGTTCGATTTTCTTTCCTGTATCTCCTACAATAAACTGTAAAGCACTGTTGTGAAAGGGGGTTATTAAATAAAAAAAAGCTGGCGATGAACAGCCTCCTCTTAAGCAGGAAACTGTGTGTCATCGAGCTTCTCGCTTATGTCAGGGAAGAGAGGAGTGAAGGAGAGGTGATAATGACAGGGGCTGCCTCCAGGGTGGGAGGCGGAGACAGCACTGGAGGGGCTGGAGAGCTCAGATTGTGGTGAAGGGAGAAAAGGAATACAGTACGGTCAAATGAATACGCTGGAAAAAAACAAAGGTCAAGCAAAAGAAGAATTTATTAGAAGTGAAACAAAGCAGAACCACTGAAACCTTCAGAGCTATAAAAATGAGGAAAGGAGAAAAAGTATGAAAACATTCTCATCAAAATTCCTAAAATAGGCACATGTTAGCACACTCAGAGAGGGGAAAAAAACCCAGGGAGGCTTCGATCTTGTCTGTCTCTTTCTCTAATCTAGCCAGCAGTGTGCCCACGTTCCCATGCAACGTGACTATAATTGTAAGCTGTGATCTATCAAAGCAGGACCTGGAAATTTTCATCTTATTGCTCTGCAAACATAGGGGGAAGGCTGCAAAATTGTTAAAGCATTGACTCTTCTCATCTAACCACATTGTTATTTAGCACCATGATTCTATACATAACGAGAGTGGCTGGGTTTCCAGTGAGTAGGGCTTGATAGTATCACACAATTAGATAAGAAATGTAAGGAACGTGACCAACACCTCACCCAGGTTTACTGTCTCTTGGCGTCTAATGGAAACTGCTTGCAGTTACCTTCTCTTTAAATGATAATCCCACAGGAGGCTCTCTTTCCAATTAACAAAAAGTCTTGAAGTGTAAGAACACATTTAGAGTCCTTTTTTTCAGTTTTGTCACTTATTTGTGCTTAAGAGTCTGTTTCTCAATCTTTCCCCCACATGCTGATAAACTCCATGCTGACAGACTGAAGGGGTTGAACTCAAACGAGCCCTGAAAATCTGTATTTCAGCTTTGGCATTTACTACATTGGCAACGGATGTCTCCCCCTCCCACTTCACCAGAGCACCAGCCTCCTGCTGTAAAGGAGTATAAACCCAGACAAAGATAGGATTGCCCTCAATCTAAGAACACTGAAGTATTTTATAAATGTGGTATTTGACCTTGTTAGTGATGGGAGGTTATTGATACTTAAAGGAGCATCACAGCTAAAGGCATAATGGAGCTTGTTGGGGGCGGTGGGAAATACAGTCTATGGCCCCAGGCTTCAACATAGCCTTGAAAGACAGAGGACAGTTATTAGCTTTGAAGCTCTTATAACTTGCTTCCAAGGAAAACGGAGTCTTGTTTTGCTAGACCGGGACTTTGAAGATAAAAAAAACCCAACCACCCAAAACACAAACCCCAAAACAAATAGCCCCCCTCCCCAAAACAAAAAAACCTACCCACCCAGCTTTAAAGGATCTCTTTCTGAAATATTAAAGTGCCTGTGAACCAAACATTACCAGGCCTACCACGCTCTGGGAAAGAGATACAGAATCTACTGAAAGCTTAGATCAGCCAGGAAAAAATGGTCTGGTGTGTGAAACCACATTTAGGGGTTTCAGTCCCATTTTTATCCAGAAAGCTTTTATTAAAATATTCTGCCTTGAAGATGCGCTTAGTTACTGATCATCTTGCCATTGTCCCCATAGGACAAAGACACATAAGCCTTGAGCACAGGTCAGTTCGGCTGGTGAAATGGCTGTGACAAGCAGAGGGCAGAAGCCCATGCCAGCGTGGAGGAACCATGGGGAGAAGCAAGGACTGAGCAGAAGGTGCTCACAGAGGTCATCGGAGGTAAGTGATTAGCTCAGGAACAGCCAGGAAAGGAAGAGCTATTCTTATGCCCATTCAATATTCAGCAGTATCAGATGAAAAGCCAAGACAGCTGGTGTCCTACGTGATGCTCATTATTGACAAGTTTTACAAGCATATTTTCCGTTTCACCATCCAAGGTTTTAAAGTGAGCATTGAACAGTATCGCATTCGTGACAGATCTCTGCAGAACCCCACTCAGTACCTCTCATCAGTTTGTCTGTAAACTATTGAGAGCAGTTTTCCCCAGAAATTTTCAGGTTACAGTAGTAGCATTTAGACCATGTTGTTACTATGTCACAGTATCACAAATCTTAATGAAGTCAAGATAAATTATATCTACCACCTCTCTTTTACATGTAAAATCTGTACCTTTGTACAGAAAGACATCAGATTGATTACAGTCCCTGTGGATTTTTACTTCTTGCCCCTTTGCTTGATAATTTTTTTCCAGACTCTTTTGTAACCATGGGTCTAAAATTCCTCAGCTCCCATTTTTTAAAACCAGAATCTGAATGTACACTCGTAAATGCAAATTCTCAAAGACAACTCCTAAAATTGCCTAGGGTCTCTAGGTACTCTGGGAGGCGCAGCCATTTTAACATCATCTAACTAATCTAAGCATACCCCTTTCTTTCCCTGTTGCAGCTTGCACTTTGATAGATGGTTGCTAGCATTAGAGCTGACTTTGTTAGTGGGGGCCGATTCTACCAGGGCTGAAACACCTCTGCCTTTTCAGCTGCTGCACCGAGAACTCCTCCCCGTTGAAGGGTGGATCAACTTGCTTCCTCCTTTTATCCTTCCTATGAACATACTCCTCTTTTCTTCTTATTCATACAACACTCATTACTGTTTCTTGTTTGATCGGCTGATCTTTTGATTTTGCCTCTGTATCCTTGTGCTAATAACACTTACCAAACTGACCTAGGTTCCCCTTTTCTTTTTCTGTTTTAACACTGTTGAAGAGTTCATGGTTTAGTTAAGTTGGGCTCTTATTTCACTCCTTATTTTATTCCACTTTGGGGTAGTTTGCAATAATGCCTTTACCGCCACTTCTTTGAGGAATTGCCTTGTTTGCTTTTGACTACTTCCCATGAGCTCTGAGTTTTCACCTCTTACCGCTTCAGTTCCGTTGTAACACTTTTGAAAATTCATGGGATCAATAGTACTTTTACTAAGTGAAATTTGACTCACTGCTTCTGAATGAGAAAAATAGGTTGGGAAACCAGTAAGAGTGAATGATCAGTCGTGAGGGATTTCTCCTCAGCAAGGTGGCTGGTTTACTTCATATAACTTTCCTGTTTCTTGAAAAACCACTCGTGCCATGTAAATGATAGCAGCCTACTGAGGCTCCTCCGAGTCTCTCGGTTCCCTCCTGTGATTCTCTGAGTTGAAATGCAGTTTCCCTAAAGCAGTATTCAGATGCAGTGGTACTAGAAGAAATATGAATATTTGGGAACAGCCTGAGTATGGAACTATAAAAATATGAATCAAAAGATGGAATAACCATCTGCTGGTTGGCTTATTTTTAGTAAAAGGGACAAACAGCTAACTTTTATTTCTAAATGAATTAACATACAATAAATGAACTGAATAAGCTTAAGACAGTATCTTTGAAATAATATTAAAATATTACAGAGAATCCCCACCACACTGATTTCTATTTTAGAAACAAAGATATGATTCTAAAGTGAGTATTTTCTGCCAAACATCAGCAGGTTTCCACAGTGAACTCTTAAACCCTTGAAAAGGAGGGGGAAAAGAAGGAAGAAAAAAAATAATGGAACAGCTAATAAACCTTTCAAGATAGCAACAGCAAAAAATACTGCCTATCATAATACTGTAGCACAAAATACATCTTTTAAAACCAGTTATCAATGAATAATGCACTTATCACTCAGACTGGAGGCGTGTATGAAACTCATACTTGAGTATTCTCCAAAGGAATATGTCTAGACATTTGAAATATAGTTTGTTGGCCTCTCTCATCAGCTGAAGCCTAAGTGTGATGCATCTGTCATCAAACATGGCAGCAAATATTAGCCTGTGTGATTCATTGCTGTTTTTGCTATAATTCAGTTAATGATGACCATATATATTTTAATCATCCCAGTGAATTCAATTTAAGTCATTCATATTACGTCAAGGAACTGCAACAATTATATTGCAAGAAGAGAGAGAAACAGAGATGGCAGAGGAAAGTTTCCAGGCAGCAAATTTTTAATTTCTTGTTCCTTATTCATTATTAATACAAGTAATTTTAGAACAAACCATGGGATGAACTTTTGAGGTGCTCACTTCAGCTTGCTAGGGTTGTGTCCATTTTTAGACATTTTATATTTTTCTGAATAATTAAAAATTAAAAAATACACGGGCTATCCCCTCACATTATTAGCAGTTTACTAAACAAGTAAACTCTCCTTCAGTTGTAAGCCTAAGCCCTTATTTAGGTATTAAATTAAGTCAATGATAAAAAAAGTGGAAAATCAATTGGACAGAATAACTAAATGAATGGCATAGCTGGAAAGCAATTTTTTTTAAAAAAAGCATTTGCAGGTAAAATATAGTTACATTGAGACACCCTGAAGCTGGTCTGCAGATTGGTTATCAACACATAAAAACCACAGAACAACAATCTCTCCATCTGAGAGAGTCAGAAATCTAGGGAGGAAACCTTCATCATAGGCAGAAGAACAAACAGCAAATTATGAATGAGGAAAAAACCCTTAGCATAAATCATATCAGTTGTGAAGTGAATAGAGATAGGAGGACTTTGTCATGCAGACAGTTGGAAAAAATGGAAAAAGCTCTGAACAATAGCAATCCCATGTGGATGGACAGGAGAGCAGGGAAGTGAGTTTAAGAGACACTGGTTTTCAGAAGCATCATTAGGTCTTAGAAGTTGTTTATTGGCTAAAGAGCTCTTGAACAATAACCGGTGACACAAAGGATAGACTGAGAAGTCATTCGTGGCTTTATTTTTCAAAAAAAGCTGAGCCGCATCCACCTTTGCCATATTGCTGTGAAGTTTAGCACCTGAGAAAATCAGATAACTGAGTTCAGCGTTGAATGTGAAAAACAAACCTTCACTGCAATATGCAAAATCACTCATTTCCTATAAAAGCCTTCTTTAAATAGAGGAGAATTAATGTTACAGACAATTGTGTGTGTTGGTTTTTAGTTGACCTTTTTTGCTGCCTTTTGCCCCTTATTCTGATGCTGGTCTCTGCTTTACCAATATTCTCAGTCTCACCTGCCAATTTTTTTTTTTTTTTTTGACTTCTGAAGCTCTCCCTCCTCTCCTCCCAAGCGTAATCCATCCTCTTAATTTCCACAAAGCCACTGTGCTGTCTGCATCCAAGTCTTTCATGTCAGAATCTATTTAAATATAACACCTATGTAAAAAATAATTTACAATAAATAGTTCTACTAAGAGACAGGTGTGATTGTTCCCCAGGAGAAGCCAGTTAAAGCATGAAGGTAACTTAATGTAAGATGTAGCGAGTCCCATTTGCATTAATATAATCCATGTTATACTTCTACATGACTGAAATCAAATCTTTGCAGTTAGAATTTACACCTATGTACTCCAGATGGCCACATAAATTTAATCCTCGTAAATTCTAATCTAAAGCACTGTTAAGAGGGGAATCTGTAGACAGAAACCTGAAAATGTTTAGCATAATTGATATACATTTACTCTGGATGGACATTTGGCCTACTCATTTCTTTGCCCTGCCTTCCTTCTTCCCTCCTCTTCTGGCTCCCAGCCCCTAGGAGCAGTGAAGTTGCATCCAGAGAATGCTGTTACAATAATTACTGATTGCCCCGTCCTCAAAGGAGCAGAGTAATCTGTGTGCAGTGCTCCTACTACACTCAGATCAAGGGAGCTCAGTGCCTTCCCATCAACCGGTTTGCCATTTCAAAGGTTTAAGTAATGAGTGCGCTCATATGAAATCCTAAGGAAGAACACCACACCAAATTTGCAGCAAGTTGGCAGGAGTAATAATAACATATTGTAGCTTGTACTCTTTTAATATTTAGTGGGCATACAACATGTGTGTAATATAGTACAAAATCCGCCATCCTAGCACAAATGACAGAAGAGTGAAAAAAATGTAGAAGTTTTGCAACGGCTACTTTGTCCTGAACTCAAGTACTCCATCGTGGGCTTGACCTATATTGTGCGGCAAATGGAGAGGATTCTGGACATTCTCCAGCAGCTTCAGCTAAATTAAATTTGAACATGAATAATGCCCTGGGGCCCTGCATTCTCTGGGATGCCACAGGCATGGGACTCACAGAGAATCCACCCTTGCTGCAGAACTGTGTTCCAGATTTTAATTAATTGAGTTTCCTCTTTTCCTGTGAAAGCCTCCCACAGTAAAAACACTTCTTAAAAATGTTATGCTGCAGCAGATGAAAATAAATCTAGCTGTTGAATTATCAAAAACTTTCTCTGAAAAAACATAATTTCAAGGACTACAATCACTCATTCCAGACACATGGTTCATGAACTCAAAACCTTCACGTCCAAGTACTGCATGTTCTCATCTTTCCTAACCGCCATATGCTACTAAGTCATTTCATTTTATATGCACCCTCACAGCTCCAGGCTTCATGGGCAGATGGCTCTTTGCCACCTAATCAAATTCGCACATCAAGGGCATCCCAAGTGAGGTCCTTTGTAGAACTGTATCCTCCTTTAGCTCCTCTCCCTTCATTGAACATTTGCACATCAGTACAAACTTGTACTACCAAAAGGTTCATAATTTTCCGATATAAGACACTAATTCTTCAATTAAGCACAACATAGTACAAGCAGTTCTCTCTCATTCAATCTAAAAATACAATCCAGCGCCTTGGAACTTCACAGCATACCCACACAGTCCTTAATATCCCTTTTGGTTCTATTTTGGATCTCTCCTTCTTCCATAGCCACATCTGTTCATTGGGCAGAACGTGTCTACGTTCTGCCACCACATACGCAGCTACAATAATGCATCTTTACTCCTGTAACCAAGTGACAGTTTTTGCTGTACTGCACCAAGCTTGATGCAGTATCTAAATTTGCATGCCTTCTAATTTTCTTTAACTGCATATTGATAAAACTGAGTTTTCATGGATCACCTCATCTTAATGTAGGCTTCTGGTGGTTGCCTTTGATGGACTCATAGTCTCAGAGTTGCATTTGATTCTCTAGAGCATCCTATTAATCAGACAGGAAAGTTCTCATATTAGTAACCGTGGTATTTCTTCAAGCCACTGTGACCTACATTGCCTCACTGGGTTGGTTAGATTTTTCACACACATTTTTATCACATTTTACTGCCACAATTTCTGTAACTCTTTACTTGCTGCGTTACCTATCACATCCATTAAACACTTGTATAAGCACACATCTCGTCTGTTTGAATGCACGGCAGGGTCAGGGTTAGCCTGGCACTTACGAAAGTTTATTTCACAAACCTGTACAATTCTTTAACTTAAAAAATACTGCGTTCTTTTACAGAATCTCCTCAGCTTATCCCTTCTAGGATACTTTTTACAGACACCAGGATAGATACAAGAAACAAGGCCACAATGTTGAGAGTGACTAAACCCTTCACGTTACACCTTTTTCTCTAAAGAAGGAACAGTTTAGTAATTTTTAATATTGCCATCAACAGCTACAGAAAAAACTCACACTGTTAAGACTCGTAAAATAAACAAAGCTGTTTAGTATGAGCATTTTAAGGACACCTAAAACCAGTTTTGTAATCTACACTAAAAAGAAGCAATCAGCTATCCAATACCAGTTATTTTAAGGTAACACATCTAGAAGAATGTTATTTGAAATATTTTTATAGAAGAGCAATGGTGCAATTGTGATGGTATATATTATCATACTGACACTGCAGATGCCAAATAGAATAGAAGGCAGAAACGAAGAGGTCTCTGTACTAGTTACCACTAAACGTTTGTAGTAGCACTTAATAAATCCCATGTTTAAATATCACATTTTACATCTAGCTTTTCTAAGCAGTTCAATACTCCGTGTCTCAGAAGACTACAGCCAAAACAGCATGCACAGCTCACCTTCCCATGCCACAATAAGTCACCTCTGCAGATTAAAAAAGGGTTATCCTAAAGAACACGGTGACCCAGAAGCCAAAGATAAAGTGTTTACAATTTGTTCCAGACATCACCTATTTAGCTACACATAGTTCTTTATATTTACAGCCCCTTCTATTGCTCTGCTGAGAGTAGTAACCTGAATATGCCAAGAACATAGTGGCAGCCTGCTAAACGCGGACTAAAATTACTCCAGTGTCTCATAGCTGCAACAGTTTAACAAGCGCTGCACAGGCACAGTATGAGTAATACCATTCATAATCAGTTAAGCTAATCATCCTTATCCCCCTTCTTCCCCAAGGACAGATAGAAGTCATCTTCTAGTGACTTTTGAGACACTACTCGTTTAGCCATTTCAATAGACAAGAGGTCCCATGACCCAGAAATCATTATTTTGACAATTTTCAAGCTGTTTTGAAAATACAAAAGACAAAATCTAATAACTGGATGTTTGCTGAAAGATCCAAGTTTTTGACATTATTGAAAAAAAATAAAAATCTGTCTGCCTTAATGTCATTTTCTCTATAATCAGAGCCACATTATATATACTCTAAAATTAGCATTCAGCTTGCTAGCCTAAGCTAGGTCCTCAAAGTACTGAAAAAAACCCCAAACCAACACAAAAACCCCACCCACAAACCCCTGTGGTTTTTCTAACAATAACAGGAAGGTGTTCTACAAGGTGGTTTATATTCTCCTCTCTTTTGATAACATGGCTACATAGCCTCATCTGTCTGGCCCAGAGCCATGCAGTCACCAAAGCTGTTTTCTGCTTCCCGAGCTGGTGCTTAAAGATACCAAACTCTGACAAAAGCACCGCTCTGTTCCTCAGGTTTTGAAAACTAATTGCACCCTATTGGCCTGATCTAAATTAGGAGCCTAGTTAACACTCCGCCTAGCTTCTCAGCACTGATCAGACTCAGATGGAAACCTGAAGCCACACTGCTTGGAGGAGGTGAGGTGCACACAAACAGGAACAAATCCCTTGGTGTTCAAAGATCAAAAAGGGACTTGGTTGACAAGTTCAACTCTTTCCAGAACGAGGCAGCTGCATCAGGGGGTGCTGCAGACACTTTTGGATTTAAGCAAGCAGAACAGGTACTCACGCTATCTAACTTAAAGGTTATCTAATGCTAGTGTTCTGAATTTCTCACCTACAGATGCTTCATCATCTTGCCAACAAAGAATAGAAACTTAAAATGATTCAGGAGACAAAACGGCAAAAATCCTACTCCTCCAAAGTCCCTCTAGGTCCTGTTTTAGGCACTAGGTGCTTTCTTCTTTACCCCGACTCTAAGCCAAAACCTATAAGCATTGCTAATCAATAGCAGTTCAGAGATAAGAAAACTGTTAAAGGAAGATGATTTAAGGTAAGGAATTCTAGATGCCAATTCTGCACAGAAGCAGGCTCATTTTTATCTGTTTCTTTTCCAGTGTCACCTGCCTCAAGTGACTTTATGCTTGGAACAAAAGAGCATGGAGGAACACCACTGGGTCAATTGTAACAGTCTGGACTGAGCTACTGCTTCATGCTGACAAAAGCAAATCCTTCAGGGAAAGCAGTGAGGCAGAAGCAGCAGAGTAGAAAGATCTATCAACATGCTTCAGCTACTGGAACTCTTGAAAAAGTACTATATTAGGTCAGAACAAAGGTCAGTTTTGGTTTTATTCTTTCTGACAAGACACCAGTAGCAAATATGAAACAGTAAAGCGTATAAGAATAAAATACTCCTAGACTGTTAATATCTCTGTATACTTTACAGCTAAAGGTAGTCAGTAATTTTAAGATATTTCTGAACGGAAACTGTATTTAAGCTAACATTTTTAAATAACTATCATGCTCCACATGTAAGTCTAATCCTTTTGACCCTATGACCCTGAAAAAAGTCTCATAGCAGTGAGTTCCACTACTACATTACACAGTGTGGTGAAATGAAAGTTTGAAACTTGCTGCCTGATCACTTCATTGAAATCTTAATTCTTACAGGCTATCAAACATTCCCAAATCAAAGTCATGGACAATGTTGAACTGTCGCATTTTAGTTTTCTATCTTTTTTTAAAAACAGCATTGAACACAGTATTGGAGAAGATGACAAACCCTGATTTTAAGTAGTGGCATAATATTTTTGTTTGTTTATTCTGCTCTCCATTTCTTTTTTCTTTTTTTTTTTTTTTTAAACTGCCATTGAGCCCTAACCTAGCATTTGCAGAGAAGCATGCTGGCAGCAAGATTTTCTTCTTTAGCAAAGTTTAGAACTCCTCAGTTGTCATTATTACACACATGATGTACAGTGATTTGCATTTATTAACACTAAGTTACATCTGACACTTCAGCACTTGGCTATTCACTATCAAGAGATCTTTCCGAAATTCAGTAAAGGAAGCTTCAGATTTAACCAGCCTGAATATATAGTGCTTTCAGCAGAAAGTCACAAAGTAAGTCTTAAAAACATTCTTTGGATTACTGAGTCCAAGACCTTCCTATGTATAAAGCCCAATACTTCTCCCCATTCTGTGGCTTGAGTAGTTTGTACAGAAAAGTCTTTCACTTTATTACCTTATTCTTGTTTCTGAATTCTTGTGAAAGTAGCAACAGATCAGACCCCAGAATGACCTTCTGAATGTGACTGCTTTATATTAGCTTAGAGTGTGTGCGTGTCTTTTCTTTGCACCCAGTTATATATTTGAATGTAAATTGGTATTAATTAGTAATATGTAATGGTATATTTGGATTTACATTTTCTGTATTTGGAAGAAAAGCAAGTCCTGATGAGCAACAGGAAGAGCTGAAAATAGAAACAGAGGCCAGCCACGCTTCTTCCAAGTGTGAAAGTGTGAATGTGTTTTATATTGTGCCTCCTAAAAATGAAAAGTTTGACTACACAAAGTGGCCAATATAAAAGGGTTACCACCATCACCATTTGTCTGTGGTTTTGGGAATGATCACTGCTGCAGGGCTTTGTACTCTTCTCCTAATGTGTCTATGAGGCTTTTTAGGAGAAGGTGACTAGAACCCTACAGAGATTTAAGGATAGAGACTCTATTTAAAAGATCTGAACAGCTTTAGGTGCAAAATAGGCACCAACACACTTTGCTTAGAGACCATGACAGTTGCAACTACACATGAAAGCTGATTTTTAAGCACATCGGAAACTCTGTGCCCTCTGGATTTTCCCAGCAGGTTCAGATGCCTGAAGATAGGACAGTGATCCATGTTAGATACAAGTATATTTAAAAACCTGTGCATAACCATAATTACCACGTTAGGCACCCAAACTGCAGTTAGGAGAAACAGCGCAGTATAAGCCCTTATCACAGCACGAGATTTTCAGTATCAAATTAGAGCATATTAAAACATATGCACATTCCCATTTTTAAAACATACGGCCATTCTCAATTTTAATGCAAGAGCAACAGAACTATCACTCTTAAAAAAATATTAAGTATGAAGATTTCAAGACTGAACTAATCACCACATAACTTTTAACTTGCATCTCCTATGAAGCCTATACTGTATATAGGCTAGATAATACTACAAAATGTACAGCAAGTTACTAAAACCGAGCATAAGACAGAAGATCAACATCTTAATACCCTTTTAGAAAACAGACGGATGTATTGTTTAGTCTAAAATGATTTCACAGACCAAGCTTATGTCACTTATAAATTTATTATATTACTGCATGAAGAGTTAAAAGACTAGTACAATGCTTAAGGCTGAAATTCAACCCTATGCAGAGGAACTAGTTCAAGATTCATATACTGCTAAAGTACTACTAAAGCACTGCTTCCAAACAGGCAATAAACAGGCCAATACATAAAGCATCAGTGGTGCTAATAGTGATCCTAAAAGGAACTCCGCTTAGGAAAAAAATCTTAGGAAATTCTCTTATGAAAGATTTCACTGCCAGGGTTTATGTCTAGATACTAACTGCAAGAAGCATTCTGCCAGATATTTTTCTGGATTTAAGTGTAGAAACACATAGTTTTCTTGAGAAGCTGCCTTGAGGGGTGAAGTTGAGAGAGAGAGAGAGAGAGAAAGAGAGAGAGAGAGAGAGAGAGAGAGAGAGAGAGATATAAAAAAAACAGGAGGTTTGAGGGGCAGGGTAGAACTACAACATGATTTTCAGTAAGTGTCTTCAACACCAAAACAAACCTGTGTTACTGATAACTTTGTAGCACTTTACAAAATGTACACTATATATATTATATATGCATATAAACCAGTATTATTTCAATCACTAAGTTCTTCCTCATCACTGAAATAAGCACTTTTCTTAATCCGTGGACGTTTTGAATCATCTGAAATTGAAGGTTCCCCTGCAGTCTGAGTCCATCTTTGTTGCTCTTCCTCAATTTTGGCTTGCTACAATGAAAAAAGGAAAAGTATTAGCTAGGATTAAGAAAAATTAAGATGCATTACAAATAATAATACTAATTATTAATATGCATTGAATTATTTAATAAGTTAAAGAATTCAAAGGGTTTATCTCCATTTCCAGACAAACTATGCAATAAATGCACTAGAAAACATTTCTGAAAGTAGTTCTCACATGAAAACAGTAAGTCTTCTGCACCAATGCAGGCCACATGGAGTACCCCCTATTTTCAGAGAGGAACTTTGCACATGGCAAACTTACAGAACTATAGAGCAGCTTAGATCTGAAGCAAAGAATGCATCGCGTTTTAAATTGACATTATTGAATCAGCTTTGTTCCACTAACAAGTCCTCTATCTGTTGTTTTTTGCAGTCATTCATTCAGGAAATTAATGTCCTCAGGGATGTAAAGGTTATTCAGCTAAAGGTTTCAATAGATGCTTCCTATTTTTACTGGGAAACATGCTATCCCAGTTAAAATCTTTGGATGGTGAGAGAAATGGGAATGTTTCCTCGCTTGTTTACATCGATAGGCTTTATTTCCAACTGTGGAGTTCTCTGGGGTGTGTGGGGGGGATAATTGTGCATGTTTGCATAATTTTTTTGGACTACATCATGTAAAAGTTTTGCAGTCATTACAGTCATATTCAGGACAAAGTTATCTCAGGAACTCTGAGGCTTTTTTTGGGGGGGATAGGGGCACACAGGGGACAGCTGAGGACTAGGGAGCAATGAAATTTAAACTTGCTCTGTGCAGTGAAGCAAAAGCATGTAAAGAAGTATTAAAGACGATAGATAGTCTGACAGCTGTATTACTATCTACAGAACAAAAAAATGCATTAAATATGTTTTCAGAGAAGAGGTCTATTAGAGACCGCAATGGACTGTATTAGGCAAAGGAAGTGCTCCAGAAATAGATGTTGTTCAGGGATATTCTAGTGAGGGCAGAGGATGTACCTGGTCATTTATACATGACTGTTTTTCTGGCTGCTCAGTTAACAGAGTGAAGAGGGATTTGTGGACCAGAAACCTAATAGAGCATCACAGCAGAAATGACAGCAGCAAAGGAGCTTGAAGGAAAGAAAGAATTGCAATGCACAAACACAGCAATAGTGAAACAGTTAAAAAAAGGAAAAAAAAGAAAGAAAAGAAAGAAAAAGAAAAAGATGACTGAACATGCCTGCAATATGAAAAAACCAACTATAGTCACCAACTACTGTCAGGAAAGAGGGCCCTGAGTGCTACAGAGCAGACAGACTTATGGGTGTATCTCAGGGCTTTTGAAAAGCAACTAAAAAAATGAAGTAGAGTTGCACTTAAATAATAATAAATACGCAATGCTTCAATTTTGTACCTGAAAAGCTATGGCTTGGCTGAGGCTATCTAGAGCAGGGTCTTCTCCTTCCTCTTCGCTTTCTTCTTCCTCCTCACTTCATTGTGCAGAGACAGAAAAATACATAGATCTTTATTTCAAGTGTTCAGTATGAAAAAGCTGCCTAAAAGAAGTATTAACATGTAAATAAATACACATACATTTCTTCCGGCTCAACTATTTTCTTTCTCTTCTTCTTTTCTTTTTTTTTTGGTGGCTCCCGCTCTCCTAGCATATTTTTAGGACAAGCATAACTTAAGTGTCCTGCTTCCTTGGAGAAAAAGAAATACTGCTTAACAGAAACCATTACAAACAACTGTATGTTGAAACATATCACGAGGAAAGCTGATGTAAGACAGTTCACCGGGAAAAAAATGGAAGCAATTAGTAAGATAAATGGAATGCTGAATTAGCACACAGAAGACAAACTCTCCTCTATAAGCTTGCCATGGAAACGAAGAGATTGGTGGCGATATGCATGTTTAACTGCAAATTGAGAACAAGCTATGAGTAAAGTAGATTTTCTTTGGCTGCTGCAATAGCTGAATACACTACAGCACAGTTTATGTTCAAGACAAGGTATAAACCTCATCATTAACAGTTTAAGAAATAGGAGTGAGTCAACATTTTTGCTCTCAAAAGTGTTATGAATATAAATCAAGTTTGTATTTCATGTTAAATATTATCCAAATTTCAATCTCCTATGTTATTATATTAAGGAAAAGCGAGGAATTGCCTAAAATTTAAAACACACTTATTCTGTGTAAAACCAGTTCTTTCCAATATTTATTTTATCGTCAACTATATCATGAACTTCCAAAGATACAGCAAAAGCAGGTATTCTGAAGCAAAGATTAGGAGGTTTCCCTTCTCAGACAGCTTTATACTGAATCTCATCTTTGTCTGCTCATCAGCATGTTAAGCAGCGATTATAAGCACACATTTTCCTCCACCCCCAAAATCCCAAATAAAAGACAAAAGGGATATTATAATTCTTGAAAATGGTACAACTGCTATGCAAGTTGATAGTATCAACAGAAAAAATTATTTTAACACCACGGGCAGGATCAGCAATAGCCAAACTAAAGAAGAAAGCTGGAATATAGTAGTTCATTTTTGGTTTTACTCACCCCACATTCGTAACACTTAGACTTATCAAAGTAGTTACGCCTGCGAATGAATTCTGCTGCTCTTCCATTATCAATGGCAATACTTGCTTTTATTACTCTTCCAAACAACTACAGCAAATTGGAAAAACAGGTAAATATTTTGGGGCTGTAAACCCAACCCTCCTACCAAAACAACTTGCCACAGTTTACCTGTTTGTTATTAAGTGCCCGAGAACAGTTTTGTGCAGATTCTTTATCCAAAAACAAAATAAAGGCAACTCCTTTGCTCTTCCTGGTGTCTTTGTCTTTCATAATAGTAACTCTGAAAACATATAACCACATTATTGATACACTAAAATATCTCTTGAGAGATATTTTTCCTTAAAGATGTCAATGGGATCTTAGCTTTGTAATACAGCAAAAAGGAAATAAAGTATATTTAACAATAGAAAGGCTTATTAAACAGAAATTCAAAGGAACAGCTAACCAGGCCATATGCTTACAGGTAGAGCAGAGATGATTTTAAAAAGTACGGGGAGTCTTTCTGGGTCCAGTATAATTCTTTATTCCCTTGGATGACTTGAAGAACAGAGAACATATGCTTTAGATTTGCAGACAACCTAACTGGAAGGAGCTACACATATTGGAAGTAAAATTAAAATTCAGGAGTAATCTTAACGACTGCTATCATTGCTGAAAAACACAGTGTATTGAACTGCATCCAAACTGAGAATTTTATGTTTCTGTAGGACTAACCAGCTAAACAGGTTCATGATAGGAAATGATAAGTATATGCAGTATTGTTCTACAAATATCTCCAACTGGAATCCAAGCAAGTCATGGACGCATGTGTTATTTTACATGACATAAAAATTTAATCTTCAGTCTAACATTGGAATCAACAGCTCCAGTAGCACATTGAGAAATTCAAGAAAGATTTAGACCCAGTAAAAACAACAAAGAAAGAGAATGACAAGAGGTGAAGGGGGAGAGGGGGACACACCCACACAACCTCAATTCTGTCAATCTTAAGGTCAATTGTATTTAGCCCTAAAAAAAAAAAAAACCCAACAGTGGGAAACAGGATGCTAGCCTGCATGTACATAAAAATAAAAGTACATGTTAAAAAGTGGGGAATAAACTCCTCCCTGTCTCCACCATGGGCAGAAAAAGGTTCAGCCATAAGGCAAACCAAAATTGTAAAAAGTAATAGGACCTTTTTCCAAAAAAAACCCCCAAACAAACCCCGCTTCAATGCAGAAGGCCTACCAGAGAACCTGTGTAAGTAACAGATGACCTACATAGTAAAAAATGTATGAAATAAAAGCTCAGTAAAGAAAGCTCAATTTTCCCCCAAATGCATGCACAGAAAGATAGAGCTTAGAACTGTTTTTCTACCAAAACCTCTTGGACAAAGATGTGTCCAATTGAATGCACTGAGTTGAAGTGACAATAAAACTGACTTTAGAACAATTCTATTAATTCTTTTGCCAAGTTACTCCTCCAAGAGTTCCAACGGAACCATAATAATGACTGTCAGGCTTCTAATTGGGATATTGAATGTACCAGATAATAACACAAGCATAGAAAGAAACGTGTGACAAATCTTCAAAGAGTCAGCAACTTCTCATAGCCCTAGAAAGTCTGATTTCTCACTGACAAACTGAGCTCAATTCATAATAGTCAGGATATATTGGGGTGAGAAATGCTGTATGGAAGAAAAGTCAGCATGATTTTGCTGTGTCAAGACACACTTCCAAAAAAAGGTCTATTAAACTTATTTAGTTAAGTTAAAGCTGACCTAGATGACATCGCAAAGCTTTCTGCAAAGTGTTTTACAGTCCCTGAACAAAGACTCTATGCAAATCAAGCTGATATTTGAAAAGATTTTTGTTGGGAATTAATAACTAGTCACAAACAGGAAACCTGATCCTTGTTAGCCTTAGTTTCACAGCAAAATGGGAATACCAGTAGAATCCCACAGTATCTGCACTGTTTATAGTCAGGTCAGCTTGCAAAGGGATGAACACGAAACAATTTTTGCTAAATTAAAAAAAAAACCATGGTAGTATTTTACACATGGTATTCTGTGACTCTTTGCATTTGATTTAACTTCTGGCAGCAACTAGACAAAATGTCAGGAAAAATTAGGTATCAGTAAGTGAATTTTTTGCAAAACAATATATAGGTGAGGGAAAACAGCAACTGCACAGATAGAATTGCAAGTTCTAAATTAGCTACTTTCACACAGGATGCAGCACAGGACTTCTTCTGCATAGGCATCTGAAAACACCATTTCTGTTGTCTATGACAGTTAAAAAAAAGCAAATAAAACACTAGAAACTATTAATAAAGGAAAAAAATAAAAGACAGAATGCTGCTACAACCACCTTTAAAATAAGCAATACATCATACAGCCAATACTTCATACAATTCTCATCCTCCTACCGAACAAGTTCAAAAGCCAAGACAGTAGGAGACCCCTATCCTCAAACACACAGAGTATAGGTACATGACCAAATGATAGCAGGGAGGTCAGAAGTGTCAAATTTATGGAGAACAGGCCTCTCAATGGATATTAAACACCAGCGTTACTACAACCTTTGCTCAGGATTTTTCTAAATTGGTAGTTCAGCAATCAAGTAAAACAGGTCATACACCCCACCCTGGAAACAATAAAGACTAACTGCCCAGTTGTTTTGGTCACTGGATGTCTGCCAGAGCCCTACATAAGGGTTTTCCTCTCGGTCAATTTAAAAAATACATTTTACTAAAGTTGCAGTTTGGCTTTTCCTGCCATTTGTCACCTGAAACACAGTCCTGAGACTTCAAAAACTTTGAATTTAGCTCTGTATCTCACAGATTATTACAGCAGCTACTAGAAGTTAGAGTAGATATTTGCTGGTGTAGAGTTGAAAACTGAAGTCTTGATTCTTGTTATTCTGACCAGTTGAAAAATAAAGAAACAAAACAAAGCAGCAAGTTCTGTACTATGGCATTTATTTCTATCATTTGAACATAGAGGCAGGTACTCACAAGTACTGTTCATGAACACCCCACATATTAAAAGCCGTTACTATGGAGCCTTACATCTAATCTTAAGTATAATACTAAGCAGTCACAATAACAAGTCCCTCTAGAACCACAAATAGACGAATTGTGTATTGCAATTCTGGGAACTGTTTGCGGGAATTGTGACATCTAGTTCACATAAGTAGAAGCTCCCACTTTTACACTTATCCACTTGTGTCTCAGGTGGTGTTCGGGGGAAGGGGAGCTTACTAGAATAATATTGTTTCAACTATTTCAGAGAAAAGACCATTGGTATATAACAACATTCTACTTGCTTTTAAGAAGTGGTTAGCAAAACCTGTCCCCAACACAAATATTCTTACATCATGCGTGTAAGAGCAAGAACTTCCAGTTGTTAATTAAATTTATACTTTATTAAAAATGAACAGGACTTCAATACAGTTCCACATTCATACTTAAATTATAAAAAGCACACGACTTCCAAGTGAAGCAAAGACATCAAATATTTAAAATGAAAGCTACAAAAATAGCAGGCCTTATCAGGTCACTTACTTGACAACTTTCCCATACTTTGAAAATATCTGAAATATAAAACAAAATAAAAATATTTAACAATAGACAATTGCATTTCATTAGTAATAAATTTATCACGATAAACTTTTCTGAGTAAGAGATATATATCAGTATTGTATTTACACTCAAAATCGTTGTCAACAATTTAATCTGCACAATGCAGCTCTTAAAAACTTACCCTGTATAGATCGTTGTTTGTCAAAGCAAAGGGTAAATTGGACACATACACCGTGCTTTTGCTTGGTGCCAACCCACCACTCATTTTTCTGGTGAAAGGAGAAAGAGAGAAGAGTTAAATTGTATTCAACAGAGCAATCAACTGTAAAACAGTTGCAAGACACTTAAAAAGTTGTTTTTCAAACCTAGCCCAGATGGTCATGATAAAGTTGTGGGAAAGCACAGCTTTCATTTCCCTTTCATCATTTCACATTAAATTAGTGTATGCCTTCATGTGCTACAGAAGACACACATTCCTTCCCCCTCCCCTGGATCCAAAGCGTATTTTTGCTGTATGCGAGTCAATTTATAAGTCATGAAAAAACAGACAAGTTAGTGTACTTAAAATAAGCCTCTGCTGATTTGTGCAGTATAGAAAGGTTTAGGGCCAGAAAGAAACAAGTAATCTCCATTTACTAAACATTCTGGCCAATATGTGAAATTAATGACCTTTGTTCAAGTAGCTGCATGTTCTGATTCTTTATACAAGTTTCAGTTCAGCTGCATTCAACATAGAATAAACCACATCCAGTTAAGAGGGGGAAGGAAGCTTCCCTAAAGCAGAGTCCTAATTATTGCAGGGAAAAAAGGTACTGCTTTAAAATGTATCTCAGCTGCGAACGCAGCAAGTATTTCCTCTTGTATCTATTGCTCATACTTCTACACTGCTCTGGAACTGCAAGTGTCCAGAGCTGATCATAGACAGCATCTCCCTTAGAGGCACTCCCCCTCCTCCTCCTGATTAAGCAGCTCTATACTCGCAGGAACCAGGGAAATCTCAAAGCTATTTTCATTCCCAATCTCTTTTAAGCTCTTGAAACTAAGTAGCCAAGAATATGCCTAGAAACAATGAATCAATTCAAAAACCTTGTTATAAATGCATAAACACCATCCAATACTAAGTAAAGAGTAACTGAACTAACTTGAAAAAGAACAGCCTATGTTTTTCCTCATGTTTGGACATTTTCCAAAATTTTAAGTGATGCTAAAGTCTGTGCAAAACACTTCTTCCCTCCAATCCATTCTGTAGCCATGGCTTGGTCCAAGAACTAAGCGAGTAAAACTTAAGATCAGAATAAAGCACAATCCTTATGAGAGGGCACAACAAATAGTACAGCAAAAACATTCCCTGCACATTCCAGTTACTACCTACTGATCCAGTTTCCTGCAGCCTTACTCCTGCTTCTTGGCACCTGCAGCCGATTCCTAACTGAGGAGCCATTTCTCCAGCAAGACCAACTCATTTTAAAAATGCAGACAAAAGCTGATGAAGGGATGAAAGAAACTAGGTATTAGAAATCAACATCCATCATAGTACACACTGTTTCTTAGGGGACTTTTCAGATAGTGAGTTTGAGCAGATTGCTTGGCCAAGTGCCAACAAAGTAACCAATATCGCACTCTAATCCGGCTGTGGTTATTTTCTGGCATTTCATGATTCAGTCATCTGAAGACCTGACATTCCCAGTAGACACTGATTATCCAAGTGTTTTGCTTCTCTTTCCTGATATGCTTACTTATCACAATTCATTTGAGTGGCAGTTTCCAACTGATTGAATTTTGAGTTCTTCCATGTTCAGAGACTGTATTTTTTGGCATGAGCAGAAATGGCAACATAAAGGTTAAGTAAATGAAAACAGAATAAATTTGCAATAAAGGCCACACATTGCATCTGGTGTTATGCAGACGGAGTTCATTATCCCAAATTCCTTGCTGCTTGGCATTAGTATACTTGACAAGCCTAACCAGACTGACTTGGCAACATGCCACGCAAATAGATGGCCTGAAGTGCAGTTATCCAGATGTACGGTGGATACAAAGGATACGGTAACAGCTACCTTAGTCCTGCATTAGGGTATGTTGCCAATGCTAATATATTGCAACAGTGGAGGAGAAAACAACAGAGGTGAACTTCAGGTGGCTGTAGATAGCAATTTAACTCTGCCTAAAAGAGAAGAGAAGCTAGAGCACCTTGTTAACAGGAGACCAAGCAGGCCCCATGTTAATGAACGGACGCTAGTGAGAACGGCATGACTGGAGAGCAGTCAGCTTGCTGACCACAGTGCAAACCTCCAAAGAGAAGGTGATATATCATGTGAAGATTACTGCAGGCCTAATAGCTCAGTTGATAGGAAATTATTAATGAATGCAAGCTACAGAACTGCCATTTTCAGGTGCACACTACTTTTTCCAGAAGCAAGCATAGAGTTGCACCCTGGAGCGCTGGCTGCCAGGCAGCTGAGATTGAGCTTTGTTTCTAGTCTCCTGGACAAATTTAAGTGAAAGAGTCTTGCTGCTCTGACTACCCAAATATTCTTAGCAATTTGTATTGTTTAGGACTATCATGCCAGGATTTCTTACTTTTAATGTCTGACTCACCGGACAGGCACAATTTTAATAAAAGAGGAAGTACAGTAACCGTAAGACTATTGCCATGATCATGTTCAAGACGGCAAAGGTTCAAATTTGCCACTCCAGGAAAGAATATATCCCCAGACCTGCAGGAGCGCTTTCTATTCTAAATATTAAGGGATCATTGGGATGGTTTATAAATATCTTATTTAAGCCAGCAGATGCACTGAGAGGTTTGCAGAATGGCGACATTTGGGCCGTTCATCTTACCTACTTAAAAGCCTTGTTGTCCTTACTAAGTCTTCTGCAGAACATTCAAACATGACATTTTACCAAAAGCAATCCCTCAAAAAGCTTGAGCATGTTAAAATGCAGATTTCTATGCAGGTTATCTGTCGTGAATACAGTGGTACAAATGCAGTTTCAGATCCAACTACTGGCACAATTCTTCCCACCCTCATAAACCTTAACAAAACATCACACATGTCAATTTTAACCCTGCCTTAACAAATCCATTAATCTTTTTTTTTTTTTTTTTTTTTAAACCACCATGAAGCCCCTGTGGGCATACCAAGTGCCAACACCATACGAATAGCTTTTTTTCCCCCTCCCTTCATTTATGGATGCCAAACTTGCCATACCAGCTTCACATTTATTGATCTGATGTTTTCCAGCTTGGGGGGCGGGGATGGGCAGTAAAAAAAGCCAATTCCAGCTTTAAGCTAACCTTCTAGATGAGATACATCTTATCTGGAGGCTCATCATTACAAGGCTGAGAGTCCTTTTACTTCAGGAATTTCCTAACTTCATAGAACTGTCCAACACAAGCTTAACATTTTCATCACATTCTTTCTCCTTGACCACCAGTCTCTCTGCTTTATAGGTTTTTCACTTCAGAGGCTGACAAAAAAAAAACACCACAAAAAAAAAAAACAACAAACAAAAAAACCCCAACCCAAACCATCTGAGCTTTCTGCAGGGGACTCAGGTAAGTCTCATGTACAGCCTGGCTTCTATACCCTGCTAGATCTCCCCAACAAATCAAAACTTTTTTGTTTTATACGGAATGCTTTTATGGGGCTTCCCTGATCTTCAAGGTATTACCTGGTTACTTAACTTCAAAGCTTCAGCTGGAAGCCAGTACATTATCTCCATGGGGTTGAGCACAACTCCCAGTAATGTAATAGCCTCTCTGTAATATTAATGCATTCTTCATTTATCATTTTCACATATTAACTTTCAGGATGGGGTTGTCTCTCACTACTATGACTTCTTGAATTCAATCTTTTTTGTCTTTTCCAACAACGGGAACTAAAAGAAGCCATTCGTTGACAAGAGTCATCTGTCAGTAATGATTAAGTCTCCTGCAAAATATACTGGGTACAAGAGTATGTTTTGCTCGAATCCACATGCAGCATCTGTCACTCATGTTGAGAACATCACAAGAGAAAACAATGACTGATTTCAGTAATTGGCTTTTCTGCTCTGTCCCAGAACACGTAAGGACACCACCAAAATAGTTCAGATGCATCTGAAGCATCAAGTGGAGTCTGACTTTACTAATGTTTTCATGACATTAGCATCGACATTTCAACTTAAGCACAAACTTTTTTGTTTGTCTGTTTTTAAGTGCACAGCAGCAAGGTCAGATTTGTGACTTAATCAATTAGGTATGTGTAAATGATTTGTGGGTAAGTTACTCAAGATATGTTCATTCAGGCCAACTAATTTGAGTTCTTCTATCTTGATCCTTAAAACACTATATTTTATTTCTGATTTAACAGTATCAACAGAGTTTAGACCCAAATCAACAAACCATTAGTTGTGGCAGGAGCTTGGTTCAAGCTTGTAATCAAAACTCTGTGGTAAAGGAGGAAACCAAACACATGTTCTCCTTGGTCCCAGACAAGGGTATTAACCACTTGCTACACTTCTTTCCTACACAAGAGACATGTAATAAACTATCAGAGCAGAATCTGTTTTATCTCTACAGTCACTTAAATATTACAAGGCAAATATTAAATAGGATCAGAAGTAGGTAAATAAAGTTGATGCTATCAGAAGAAAGAGTACAAGAGCCTTTCAAACCAAAGACATACACAAAAAGGATCCATGGTCTGAATCAAACTACTGTTATGTACTAATCTAACTACAAAAACTTTGGGACAATAAGACTGGGCAACCAGGCTGCCAGCAAGAAATACATTAAGAGCTTTAACAACAGTTTCTTTTAAAATTTATTTCCAGCATAGTCAAGGTGTGAGAAGAGTCGCTTGGTTCAGTCACGTCTAGTCTCACCCAGACCTTCACCCAGGAAGGGCAGATCCAGGTAACTTACTGAGGGACACCCCTTCCTCCTAAAAACCCCAGCTGAGACAGGCAATTCCATTTCAGAGCTCAGGGCGTGCAAACCAGTATTAAGGCAGGAGAACTTCAGACCGCTCGGAAGCTTCCACTCGTTGTATTAAAGCCTTTCGCCGCACGTAACATCACCTGCGGTTCCTCTGCCGCAGCG
>NW_009199522.1:0-5548 GCF_000690835.1 Fulmarus glacialis | reverse complement strand
TTCTATTCTGTTCTGTTCTATTCTATTCTGTTGTATTCTATTCTACACCTGTGTCCAGAGAAGGGAAAGGAAGCTGGTGAAGGGTCTAGAGCACAAGTCTTACAAGGAGCGGCTGAGGTCTATTCTATTCTATTCTATTCTATTCTATTCTATTCTATTCTATTCTATTCTATTCTATTCTATTCTATTCTATTCTATTCTATTCTATTCTATTCTATTCTATTCTATTCTATTCTATTCTATTCTATTCTATTCTATTCTATTCTATTCTATTCTATTCTATTCTATTCTATTCTATTCTATTCTATTCTATTCTATTCTATTCTATTCTATTCTATTCTATTCTATTCTATTCTATTCTATTCTATTCTATTCTATTCTATTCTATTCTATTCTATTCTATTCTATTCTATTCTATTCTATTCTATTCTATTCTATTCTATTCTATTCTATTCTATTCTATTCTATTCTATTCTATTCTATTCTATTCTATTCTATTCTATTCTATTCTATTCTATTCTATTCTATTCTAATCTTTAAACAGTTGCATATGGTGACTTTCACAGAAGAAATGTTACTTGTTTGTTTCACGTTCAGAATGAAATGATGTTTCCATTTGGTTTACTTTCTTTTTTCATTCTCCTTTGATACAGAGCTGGCAAGTATATCAATGCAAATTCATGAAACATGACACATAGTGCGGTCATCTTGAAATTATGCAAGCATGGTTCAGACTAGACACATGACCAAGCTACAGAAACACTATGGCTAAAGAAGACCCCTAAAAATAATTCTCTAAATCAATACTGGTAAATCTTTTAAAATATTTTTTATGTTTTCTAAGTGCAGGCTCCTTGTTGGATATAATAATACAAATTTTCTATTAGATTCTGATGTATTTGTTTTAAAAAGCAAATAAAAGTTCATAGTTTTCTGAAAGAAAAAAAAAGCAAAATAATAATGCATTCCTTATTCAACTGTTATATATGGAAAGTCATTCATGATGAGATGATTAACTCTATTAGCATTAAAAAAATTGTAGTAGTGGGGATTACTAGGAAATTTGGAACTGTTTAAACTTAGGCTCAACTACTGAAAGAAAACTTGTCCACTGCCACTCCAGAATCCTGTTAGATTATGAGAATGTGTGTTGTTTCTATAGTACTTATCCACACCTGTGAAGAAATTAATGCTGTTGCACTTTTAAATAAATTTAAGAAATTACAGATAATCATACATGGAGACTAATAAAAAACATATTTTCTATTCTAGCTACATTGATATTCACCAGCACAGAAGGAGTATCATACTGCTTAATTAACCTGAAAAACCCTGGACAAAATATAAGATTGCTCTGAAAAATCACTATGTTAAAGAAGAGCAACTGGGCGTTAAGCCTAGGTACATTCATATCCGGTGGAAGATAATATGAATAGATTGAAGTCAGAGAGCAATACAGAAGAACCAGTAATAATGGAGATGATATATCCCCTTTATGTAGCCTGCATTACATTAAAAAAGGCTCAGGTCTCAAAGAAAAAATTTGAATTATGAATTTTTATGCAGCAGTGGCCACATATTTTCTTATGCATATCTTCTTTATCAGTATTTTCTTATGATAAACTGTGTATTAAGTTCCAAGAACTCGCAGACCACTTACAATATCTGTGTAACTTTATAAAGTATTAAAAGCCATGGGAACCAGATGACTGTAAAGAATTATAGCTCATTTGAATGCCAGCATCTCTGATGCACTGACTTTTGCTAGCATTGCAGTTGTGGCCATGCACAATATGATTACTTTGTAATCACGGGCAATAGAAATTTGGGATGTTTTCTGAGGAAGCTGCATTATCCTCATATAATAACATTGATTTAAAATTCTTCTCCCAGTGTTGGTAACAGTGGCATCTGCAGAGAGCAATTTAGTTTTGAATGCTTGATACTCTCATCACAGCAGAGATCAACACTGAGTCAAGGATATCCATCAGGTTCGTCTCACAACTTCAACAGAGGCTGAATTTGTTGAATTTTTCGGAACACAGTGATTTAGTAAGTTTTCTGTTGTCAAAGTAAAGACAAGGTCATTCTAATTACTAGTCCATATCTTTTCTGAATCTGAAGTACACTTCAATAACTGTAAAATTCATAGTTCATATATTAGCATTAGGTTTTAGTTGTTAAAAAGAAACAAAAGAATCAATTCAATAGCCCATAAATTACAATGCATTTGCAGATAATAATTCAAGTGTCACCAGCTGGCAGTACTCACGGTGACCATAAGCTAGGGATCAGGTCTTGTGAGTACCCATTGTTCTCCATGTGAAAAACCCTTGTTTAACTCTGAATGCAATATTGCTTGGTTAAGAAACACATAAAGTGAGAAATACAGTAGTGAATTCACTCATGTAAATCTGCATGATATTTCCCAAACTTAAAATCAGGTATGTTTCTTGCTTCCCAGATTCCACAATTTTGGGCCTACTTCACTGAAACCTTTTTCTAAAATTCGAGTTAGAACTTCTCACATGGCAATGCTGCAAGGATTTGATGCAAAAGACAGAGAGACTTTTTCACACCTTTTTATTGGACTTGCAAGAGGCATAACAGTCAAACAAAGGACAAGACACAGTGAACTGCAGATTTAGATACTAAAGAATATTGAAATGCTGCCAAAGATCTGGTGCTATACAAAACAGAATAAACAAAGGATGATTTAAGGCGTGGACATCAAACAAATGAATTAAGAAGAAATAAGAAGAAAAAAAATTTTTTTTTCCTGAGGAGCAAATTCCTCTTAAGTTTATCTCATAATTTACATTTCTGTCCATCTTAGTCCATAAATAGGGTGAAATTGTACTCACCTTGCATATCTCCCTTTAGCTAACTTTAGACATTACATTAATATATACACATCTACATGTGAGCTGGTCATTTTAAGCTCCCTTTACTCATAATTGAGAAGCACTGGCACTCTTACAGTATGATTCATCTGATTTTAGGGTGAGATGGACAGAACCTGTGTGCTTCCACCAATTCTTACGCAAATGCAGAACACGAGCACAGAAATAGATTTCTGTATAGCAGAAATGTAGAATTTTTAAGACAAAGTCCTCTCTATGAATAATTTTTTTATCACTTTTATACATCATATGTGTTCCAAAAAAAATTAGTACATACTGAAGAAAATCAGAATTTTTTTCCTGAGGTACTTAGTAAGTCTATGTTAAGTCATCTGCATTTAATAAAACTAATTCCATGCAATGTCTGGCACTTCCAGTCCACTAAAAATCTAGCAAATAATATCTTTATTGTAAAACATCACCTTACACATACATTCAGTATTAATACAACTGAGGACATAGGCCACTTTTAGTTAAAAAACTTGCTTCAAAAATGATTTAAAATTTGGAACAGTAGTAGGTTAGCATGTACAACCGTTTGCACATTTAAGGTCTTTGAAAGCTAGGTCATAGTAAGGCTGCGGTATATTCCTAATGTCTGCTGGGAAGTAAATGTCAAGAAAAACCAAAGAGCTACAAAAATGTAAAGTTTCAACATTTTCCAAGATGAGGAAATAAACGTAAGCCAGTAAATGTGATTTTTTTTTTTTCCATTAGTAGAAGACCTCAGGCTTTGTATTGACCTGACAGTGCAGGGTCTCAGAATTTGTCTGGGCTTGTCTCAGCCTGTGTTGGTTTTAGCTTGCCTTCACAGTTGTCTAGTGGTCAGGTGACTATAGCATGATGTGTTTTATCTTAAGCTCGTCAATACCACTTATGGTAGCGGTCTGACAAACTGAGGCAATCAGTTGTTCAAAATGATAGCCATTTCTGTCTACTGAGGCTGGGAAGGCTGCAGGGCAACTCTCAGACTTGAGCTGGGAGCCAATGAGAAGGAAGCAGATTGTGTTAAGAAAACATATAAAAATAAACACAATCAGGTTACAAGATGGGAGGAAGAAAGCAGGAACATTGTGTTCCTCCTGGTAAAAAAAAAGAAACCCCTCAATGGGAACATTATCCTGAGGGAAGACCTCATGATGCTGACATCTTGTAAGCCCCTCTTGCATTCTCCTTGAAAGGGACAGATATGTCCCTTACGATCCAGCGGAACATTTGAAAGGTGACCATAACACAAAAGAAAAGGGTAGACACTAGGAAGGTTTTAACTGCATTATGAAAGAGAGACTTTTCTCTAGGAGATAACTTGGACTGTTAGACTGTTAGAACATTAATTGGGCTGAAAGTCAATTCTTGGTCCTATATATGGCGAGTTCTCTTTTGCCCATAAACAAGACTACAAAGTGCTACAAAGCCTGTGATCTTAGGAGATCCATGGGTAACATGACCTTGCAAAGCCAAGTTACTCCTTGCAAAGCCTAGCTTTGTAGAATTCATCCTGAATGTCTATTAAAAAAATGAAGATACCCTTAATTATTAAGTATCCCTGTATTGCTGTTTATCTATTAGAAAACATTCAAGTTATACTAGGTTTTGTCTACAAATGGAAGCATACATTTTGCCTCAGTATTGCCTCAGTCTCTCCTCCATGATAAGAAAAAAAGTCTTGGTTTGATTAGGCTGGAAATTTGCTTCTATGTGAAGTGCATGTTTCAAGTAGTCAGGAAGGAAGAGTAGAACTGTAGTATTTGTTAAGTCACAGCTTTGACTCACAAGTCTGTAACAGAATTTCCTCCTACCTTAAGGAAAGCAATATCCCAATGACTAGTCCTTACTCTCCATTAAAAATTTGTGCTCAGAAAGAATATAAAAACATTCCTTAAAAAGTGAAGAGTATTAGAAGAATTCATAAGAGGATTGCTCTCTGTTTTAATCACATTAAGATGCTCTCTTTTTTAATTACATTTAACTTTGCCTGTCAGATCCATGCACTAGAAATATAAAATACTGTATTTATAAAAATTCACATTTGCTTTGAGAACGTGGTTGTAAAATCATGCTACTAAAATTGAAATCCTGAGGTATCTAGCATCAAGTTACAGGAGCTTAATTACAGTACTTACTCTTTGCTAGTCCACTATGAAGATTTTTTAATAACATGCTGACTGAACAGAAGTGGCAAAAATTCTGGATTTCCAGTGTTTAGACTAGTCAAACACTCTAAAGGTAAGTGGTCTAGAAACATTATAACCAGTTCCTACCTACCAGCATGACTATCTACCAAACCCAAGATACGCACACTTTATGATTCCTCTAAACTGTGTATGTTTTCTTCTTTTTAGCAAGGCATGGAGTATGTTACTATTTTCTTGGGAGTGTGTTTTTGAACATCTCCAACTGTACAACAATACACACACAGGCACATACATGCATGAGTGCTTGCCTTCCTTTATATGAGCAGAATACTTGCTAGAATTGCAAAGATGAAAGCAGTTCAGCGATCTGAGAAGATAGTGCCGTTACACGCTTCGGAGACAGAGCACAAGAAAAGACACTTGAGAAGACAGAAGTCAGATATAAATCATCTGAATGGTAACAGTTATCCAGTTGGAGGCCTCTTAAGAGTCCAGATGTATTCGCGTACA